>NC_082373.1:1758753-1970901 GCF_027477595.1 Haemorhous mexicanus | reverse complement strand
AAAAAAGAATTTGGGGTTTTTTGGGCGATTTTTGGGGGATTTTTTTAGGGATTTTTAGGAGGTTTAAAAAGGGATTTTTAAGGGTTTTTAAAGGGATTTTTTTGGGATTTTTAAAGGGATTTTTTTAGGGGGTTTTAGGGGTTTTTTAGGGATTTTTTTTGGGATTTTTAGGGGGTTTTTAAAGGGATTTTTTTGGGGTTTTTAAGGGATTTTTTTTGGGATTTTTTTAAAAATTCCGGATTTTTCCCCCAGCCCGGGCCCCTTCCACCTTTGCAGGGAGCAGGGACAAAGGGGCTCTGTGAGGAAAAAACCCCAAAAATGAGGGAAAAATCAGATTTTTTAGGGGGATTTTCTCACTTGGAAAAGGAAGGGAAGATCCCAAAGGGGAAAAGGGAGCTTGGGATTTTTTTGGGGATTTTTTTTTAGGATTTTTTTTGGGATTTTTTAGGGATTTTTAGAGGTTTTTAAAGGGATTTTTAGGGATTTTTAAAGGGGTTTTTAGGGATTTTGGGGGGATTTTTTAGGGGTTTTTAAAGGGATTTTTGGGGGGTTTTTTGGAGATTTTTTTTAGGGGTTTTTAAAGGGATTTTAAAAGGGATATTTTAGGGGGTTTTAGGGGTTTTTTGAGGGGTTTTTTTTTTGGGATTTTTAGGGGTTTTTAAAGGGATTTTTTTTTGGGTTTTAAAGGGATTTTTTGGGGGGATTTTTAAAAATTCCGGATTTTTCCCCCAGCCCGGGGCCCCTTCCCACCTTTGCAGGGAGCAGGGGACAAAGGGGCTCTGTGAGGAAAAATTCAAATTTTTGGGTTTTTTTTTTTCCTGCTGGGATAAAGAGGGGGGAGATGCTGAAGGGTAAAAAGGAATTGGGGATTTTTTAGGGTTTTTTTGGGATTTTTTTAGGGGTTTTTTTGGGGATTTTTAAAAGGGGTTTTTTTGGGGGGGATTTTTAGGAATTTTTTAATTATTTTTTTGAGATTTTTGGGGGTTTTTTAAAGGGATTATCAGAGGTTCTTTTTAGGGGTTTTTTTTTTAGGGATTTTTGTGGGATTTTTTTAGGATTTTTTTTAGGGATTTTTGGGGGGAGGGTTAGGATTTTTTTAGGGTTTTTTTGGGGGTTTTTTTTTAGGGAGTTTTCTAAAGGGATTTTTAGGGGGTTTTTTCGGGGTTTTTTAGGGGTTTTTTTAGGTTTTTTGGGGGATTTTTTGGGGTATTTTTTTAGGGGTTTTTAAGGGAATTTTGGGGGGTTTTTAAAGGGATTTTTAGGGATTTTTAAAGGGATTTTAGGGGGTTTTTTTAGGGGTTTTTTTTTTATTTTTTAGGGTTGGAATTTGGGGGGAAATGGGGCGGAAAAGGAGCAGAAATGAGGAGGAAAAAATGGGATTAAAATGGGGGTAGAAATGGGGCAGAAATGAGATTTAAATGGGCGGGAAATTTTGGGGTTAAAATGGGGACCAAAATGGAGGAAAAATTGAGGCAAAAAGAGACAAGAAAATGGGGCAAAATTGGAGTAAAAATGGGGGGAACATTCGGGGGTCAACACCGGGGGGAAGGGATAAAATGGGAATGGGGAAAAAATGGGAAAAATGGGATAAAAAATGGGGAGATAAAAATGGGGATAAAAAATGGGGGAAATGGGATAAAAATGGGATAAAAATGGGGAAATGGGATAAAAATGGATAAAAATGGGGGAAATGGGATAAAAATGGGGGGAAATGGGAAAAAAAATGGGATATAAAAATGGATAAAAAATGGAAAAACCTGAATTCCCCTCCCTCTCCCGGAGCGATTTTGAGCCCAAATTGGGGGAATTTGGGGGAATTTTTGGGGGGGAAATCGAGTCCCGAATCCCATCGGGACGGGGCCGGGTGGGTGGCACCGGGCTGGGAGACAACGGGGACCCCCCTGGGGACACCGGGCCCGGTGCCACCCCCGGGGCCAAGCCACGCCCCCAGAGCCGCTGTCCCCTCCTGTCCCCAGGGGGGGCCAAGGGACAAAACCGGGGGGACAAACCCGGGGGTGGGGGGGGACACCCCGCTGTCCCCCACCCCGATTTAGGGGCGTTTTTTGGGGGGTTTCGGGGGGATTTGAGTGTCCCCCGGGCCCGTCCCCGGCCTCTGTCACCCTGCGGGCGTTGTCGCCCCCCCCCTCGGATTTGGGGAGGGGGTCGCGCAGCCCCTCCCTGGAGCGAAGCTTCTTGATTCCTTCCCCAAAGTTTTCCGTTCCACCGGAGCCAAAGTCCGGCCCCGCTCCCGGCCGGATCCGGCCACGCCGAGCGCTCCTCCCTCCACCTGCTGGGCTGGCCGCGGCCCGAACCCCCAAACTCCTCCAAATCCCCCCCAAACTCCTCCAAATCCCCCCCTAACTCCTCCAAATCCCCCCAAAAACTGCTCCCAAAATCCCCCCAAAAACTCCTCCCAATCCCCCCAAAACTCCCCCCCAATCCCGCCCCAAAAAATCCCCCCCAAAACCCCCTCCCAAATCCCCCCAAAAACTCCTCCCAAAATTCCTCCCAAATCCCCCATAAAAATCTCCCCAAAATTCCTCCCCAAATCCCCCCAAAAACTCTTCCCAAATCCCGCCCCAAAAAATCCCCCCCAAAAATCCCCCCCAAAACTCCTCCAAATCCCCCCAAAACTCCTCCAAATCCCCCCAAAACCTCCTCCAAATCCCCCCAAAACTCCTCCAAATCCCCCCAAACTCCTCCCAAACCCCCCCAAAACTCCTCCCAATCCCCCCAAAACTCCTCCAAATCCCCCCAAAACTCCTCCAAAGCCCCCCCAAAACTGCTCCCAAATTCCCCCAAAACTCCTCCCAATCCCGCCCCCAAAAATCTCCCCAAAATTTCCTCCCAAAATCCCCCCCAAAAATCCCCCCCAAAATTCCTCCAAATCCCGCCCCAAAAATCTGCCTAAAACTCCCTCCCAAAACTGCTCCAAATCCCCCCAAAAACTCCTCCAAATCCCGCCCAAAAAATCCCCCCAAATCCCCCCACAAAGACCCCTCCGCAAAACTCCTCCAAATCCCCCCAAAACTCCTCCCAATCCTGCCCCAAAAAATCTCCCCAAAACTCCTCCCAAATCCCCCCAAAAATCCCCCCAAAATTCCTCCCAAATCCCCCAAAAGATCTCCCCATAATTCCTCCCAAATCCCCCCAAAAATCCCCCCAAAAATTCCTCCCAAATCCCCCAAAACTCTTCCAAATCCCGCGCCCCAAAAATCCCCCCCAAAAATTCCTCCCCAAATCCTCCCAACCCACCCCCCCCCCAAAAACTCCTCCCCAACCCCCCGCCCAATCCCCCCAAAACTCCTCCCAAATCCCCCCAAACTCCTCCAAATCCCGCCCCAAGAATCCCCCCGGAATCCCCCCCAAAACTCCCCCCAAAATCCCCCCCAAAACTGCTCAAATCCCGCACAAAAAAATCCCCCCAAAATTCCTCCCAAGTCCCGCCCCAAAACTCCTCCACAAACCCCCCAAATCCCCCTGAAACTCCTCCCAATCCCGCCCCAAAAATCTCCCCAAAATTCCTCCCAAATCCCCCAAAAATCCCCCCAAAACTCCCCCTAAAATCCCCCCAAAACTCCTACAAATCCCGCCCAAAAAAATTCCCCCCAAAATTCCTCCCAAATCCCCCCCAAAACTCCCCCAAAATTCCCCCAAAAATCCCCCCAAAACTCTCTCCCAAATTCCCCCCAAAACTCCTCCCGAATCCCGCCCCCCAAAAATCCCCCCAAACTCCCTCCAAATCCCGCCCCAAGAATCTCCCCCAAAATCCCCCCAAAACTGCTCCAAATCCCACCCAAAAAATACCCCCCAAAATTCCCTCCCAAGTCCCGCCCCAAAACTCCTCCCAAACCCCCCAAATCCCCGCCAAAACTCTCCTCGCCAAATCCCACCCCCAAAAAATCCCCCCCAAAAACTCCTCACAAACCCCCCAAAACCCCTCCCCAAATCCCCCCCAAAACTGCCCCCAAATCCCCCAAAACTCTTCCCAAACCCCCCAAATCCACCCAAATCCCCCCCCAAATCCCCCCCCAAAAATCTCCCCCAAAAATTCCCCCCCCAAAACTCCTCCCAAATCCCCCCCAAAACTCCTCCCAAACCCCCCCAAATCCCCCCAAACCCCCCCAAAATCCCCCCAACCTCCAAACTGAATTTCCCTCTCTAGAATTTCCCTCCAAATTTCCCTGAATTTCGCCCCAAAACTCCCCAAATCCCCCCCAAACCCCCCAAATTCTGCCCGACCCCCCCAAATTCCTGCGGGAGTTTTTTGGGGCGTTTGGGGCCAATCTGGGGGGATTTTGGGGCAGGGGATTGTCCCCATCCAGGCTGGGGAATTTGGGGAGGGGTCTTGGGCGGGGTTTGGGGTCGGGGGGGTTTCCCCGTGTTCCCCCCTTTGATCCCACAATTGGTGCCGGGAATTCCGCCGGGAATGGGGGAGGGAAAGGGGGAAAAAGGGGAAAAAAGGGAAAAAAAAGGGGGGGGAAAAGGGAAAAAAAAGGGGGGAAAGGGGGAAAAAGGGGGGAAAAGGGGAAAAAAATGGGGGAAAAAAGGGGGGAAAGGGGGGAAAAAAGAAGGGGGGAAAAAAAGGGGGGAAAAAGGGGGGGAAGGGGAAAAAAAGGGGGAAAAATGGGGGAAAAGGGAAAAAAAAGGGGAGGAAAAAGGAGGGAAAAAAGGGGGGGGAAATGGGGGAGGGGTCGCGCTGGGCCCGAGGGGTCCCGGAGGGGGGAGGGGATTTGGGGACACCGCGAGGGGGGCGGGGGACAACGGAGCTGGGGGGGGAGGGGAGGGGGGGGGGGGGTCCCATCCCGGGGGGAGGGTCGAGGGTATCCCGAAATTCCCAGGGCCCGGGAAGGGGATGGGAAAAAATGGGATGGGAAAAATGGGATGGGAAAAATGGGATGGGAAAAATGGGATGGGAAAATGGGATGGGAAAAAATGGGATGGGAGAATGGGATGGGAAAAATGGGATGGGAAATGGGATGGGAGAATGGGATGGGAAAAATGGGATGGGAAAAAATGGGATGGGAAAATGGGATGGGAAAAATGGGATGGGCTGGGCTGTGCCGCCTCACCCCCCGCATGCCCCAAACCCCAGATCCCCCCAAATCCCACAGCCCCCAGACCCCTCAGCCCCCAGACCCCGCATCCCCCAGACCCCACAGCCCCCAAACCCCAGATCCCCCCAAACCTCGCATCCCCCCAGACCCCACATCCCCCCAGACCCTTCAGCCCCCCAGACCCCACATCCCCCCACACCCAACATGCCCCAGACCCCACATCCCCCAAACCCCACAGCCCCCAGACCCCACCGCCCCCAGACCCCATATCCCCCAAACCCCACCGCCCCCAGACCCCATATCCCCCAAATCCCGCATCCCCCAGACCCCACATCCCCCAGACCCCACATCCCCCAGACCCCACATCCCCCAGCCCCTCAGCCCCCAGCCCCCTCAGCCCCCAGACCCCACATCCCCCAGCCCCCTCAGCCCCCAAATCCCGCATCCCCCCAGCGCCCCCAGCCCCCAGCGCCCCCCCGAGCCCCGCTCCCTCCGCCCGCTCCGGCCCCGGTGGCGGCCGGGGGAGGGCCCGGGGGGCCCGAGGAGGGCTCGGCAGGGCCGGCCCCGCTCGGGGGCCGGGGGAGGGTCCGGAGCCACCGGGGGAAGGTCCGGGGGGCCCGGCGGGGCCGGCCCGGCTCGGGTTACAGCTCCGGGGGGCGGCGGGGCCGGCACTTAAACGGGGCCGCGGCGGCGAGCGGGCACTGGCGGCCCCGGGCGCGGATCGGGCGCAGCCGCCTCGCCATGCCCGGACACCGCCCGGCCCCCGGCGGGCCCCGCTCCCGCCGCCCCGCAGCCCCCGGAGGCACCGGAGCAGCCCCCGGAGCCGCCCCCCGGCCCGGGCTCCTGCTCCTCCTCGTCCTGCTCTGCCTCGCCGCCGCCGCCGCCGCGCAGGAGAGAGATCTCCGTGAGTGGCGGGGATGGGGACACGGGGGGACAGGGAGGGGACACAGAGGGGACACGGGGGGCAGAGCCGGGATAGAGTGGGGACAGAGAGGGGGTAGAGTGGGGACAGGGAGGGGACAGAACGGGGATAGAGTGGGGACAGAGAGGGGACAGAGCGGGGATAGAGAGGGGACAGAGAGGGGACAGAGCGGGGACAGAGAGGGTACACGGGGGGACAGAGAGGGGACAGAAAGGGGATAGAGTGGGGACACAGAGGGGACAGAGCGGGGATAGAGTGGGGACACAGAGGGGACAGAGCGGGGATAGAGTGGGGACACAGAGGGGACAGAGCGGGGATAGAGTGGGGACAGAGAGGGGATAGAGAGGGGACAGAGAGGGGATAGAGAGGGGACAGAGTGGGGACAGGGAGGTGATAGAGCTGGGGCAGAGAGGGGACAGGGAGAGGACAGGGAGGGGATAGAGAGGGGACAGAGCGGAGACACAGAGGGGACAGAGAGGGGACAGAATGGGGACACAGAGGGGACAGAACTTGGATACAGAGGGGACAGAACTGGGACAGAGTGGGGACACAGAGGGGACACACAGGGTGAGGGACGGGAAAGTTTTGGGGCATCGCCGGGGGGGGCGAGGGGGACACGTTGAGGGAAAGTTGGAGAGGGGAGGGGGGGACAGCGCGGGGACAGCGCGGGGACAGCGGGGAACAATGGGGACAGAGGGGCGGTGGAGCGGAAGGAGGCCGGGGGACAGCAGGGGACATCGGGGGACAGCAGGGGACATCGGGGGACACTGGGGGACGTTTTGGGATGGACCGGGGAAGTTTCAGAGTGACGGGGGGGGGACGGCTCGGAGGCTGGGGACAGCGAGGGGACAGCGAGGGGACAGCGAGGGACAGCAGGGAAAGTGTCAGGGAAATGTGGGACAACCGCGGTGGCGCGGGGGGACAGCGGGGGACAGGGAGGGACAGCGTGGGGGACACCCGGGGGGACAAGGTGGGGCAGGGAGCGACAGCGGGGGACACCGGAGGATGGCACGAGGCGGGGAGGGGACACAGTGGGGACACCGGGGGACGGTTTGGGGTCCAGGTGTGTGACGTGGACGGAGTTTGGGGACAGTAGGGACGGACAGGGACAGCCTGGGACGGGAAGGGGACAGTTGGAGATGGCCGGAGGGGGCACAGGTGGGACAGCAGGTGACAGCGAGGGGGCAGAGGGACAGCCGGGGGTGCAGGCG
This sequence comes from Haemorhous mexicanus, assembly GCF_027477595.1. Classification (NCBI taxonomy): domain Eukaryota; kingdom Metazoa; phylum Chordata; class Aves; order Passeriformes; family Fringillidae; genus Haemorhous; species Haemorhous mexicanus. Next base: position 1,963,711 of record NC_082373.1, on the reverse strand, counting down.
GTGACCTGGAGCGGGGACAGCCTGGGGACAGCCTGGGGACAGCGAGGTCCGCTTGGGGTCGCAGGGTCCGGCTGGGGACAGGGGCTGCACGGAGGGCCAGCCCTGGGGACATCCTTGGGGACATTCCAGGGACCCTGGGGACACCTGGGAGCCCCGGGGACCCCGAGGCACCTCCTGGGGATCCTGGGGGACCCTCGGGACCCTCCCGGAGCACCCGGGTACCTGCGGGTCCCCCGTGGGGTCAGCCTGGGGACACCAACGGCCCTGGTGCCACCAGAGCAGCGGGGACACCCGGGGGGTGCCGCTCCTCGGGGCTGGCAGTGCCACCACCCCCCTGCTGGCTGTCCCCGAGCTGTCCCCCCTCTCTGGGGTGTGCCGGGCCCCTTTGGCCTCGCCTTCCTCCTCCTCCTCCTCCTCCTCCTCCGGGTGCTCAGGCCGAGGCTGGCAGTGCCATCCCTGTCCCCTCGCTGTCCCCGAGGCTGGCAGCTGCCTGCAGCACCGGGCTGGCAGTGCCACCACCTCCCTCCTGGCTGTCCCCACGCTGTCCCCGAGCTGTCCCCCCCTCACCGGAGGCTGCGGGGCCCCTTTGGCGTCCCCCCCCCCCCTCCTCCTCCTCCTCCTCCTCCTCCTCCTCCTCCTCCTCCTCCCCGCCGCGCTCCCAGCCAGCCCGGCAATGCCACCGCCTCCCCCCGCGCTGTCCCCGCGCTGTCCCCGCAGCCGAGGCTGGCAGGACGGGGCTGGCAGTGCCACCGGCTGTCCCCCACGCTGTCCCCGCGCTGTCCCCCGCGCTGTCCCCGCGCTGTCCCCCATACTGTCCCCGCAGCCGAGGCTGGCAGGACGGGGCTGGCAGTGCCACCGGCTGTCCCCGCCTCCCCCCACGCTGTCTCCGCGCTGTCCCCGCAGCCGAGGCTGGCAGGACGGGGCTGGCAGTGCCACCGCCTCCTCCCGCGCTGTCCCCACGCTGTCCCCGCGCTGTCCCCGCAGCCGAGGCTGGCAGGACGGGGCTGGCAGTGCCACCGGCTGTCCCCCGCGCTGTCCCCACGCTGTCCCCCGCGCTGTCCCCGCAGCCGAGGCTGGCAGGACGGGGCTGGCAGTGCCACCGGCTGTCCCCGCGCTGTCCCCACGCTGTCCCCGCAGCCGAGGCTGGCAGGACGGGGCTGGCAGTGCCACCGGCTGTCCCCGCGCTGTCCCCACGCTGTCCCCGCGCTGTCCCCGCAGCCGAGGCTGGCAGGACGGGGCTGGCAGTGCCACCGGCTGTCCCCGCGCTGTCCCCACGCTGTCCCCGCGCTGTCCCCGCAGCCGAGGCTGGCAGCTGCCTGCAGGACGGGCACCGCTACAGCGACAAGGACGTGTGGAAGCCGGAGCCGTGCCGGATCTGCGTGTGCGACACGGGGACGGTGCTGTGCGACGAGATCATGTGCGAGGAGCTGCGGGACTGCCCCAGCCCCGAGATCCCCTTCGGAGAATGCTGCCCCGTTTGCCCCAGCGAGCAGCCCAGCGGTTGTAATTTATTTATTTCCCTTCATTAACGAGTTAATAAATAAATTACCCGGCCATGGATGGCGCCATCCATGCGGCAGCGCGGGGAAAAGGCAACTTCACCCTGAAAAAAACGGGGAAAAATCGGCCCCAGGGGGGAAAAATCATCGAGGTTTTGAGAAATTTGGAGGTTTGGGGGGTTTTAGATAAAAAAAAAAAAAAAGGGTGGTGGGAGGGGATTTGGCACCGGGGCAGAAAGGATTTGGTGGAAACGCCCCGAAATTGTGGGAATGAGCCCCAAAATGAGCCCCAGAATTGTGGGAATAAGCCCCCAAATGAGCCCCGAAATTGTGGGAATGAGCCCCAAAATGAGCCCCAAAAATTGTGGGAATGAGCCCCAAAATGAGCCCCAAAATTGTGGGAATGAGCCCCAAAATGAGCCCCGAAAATTGTGGGAATGAGCCCCAAAATGAGCCCCAAAATTGTGGGAATGAGCCCCAAAATGAGCCCCAGAATTGTGGGAATGAGCCCCAGAATTGTGGGATTTCAACCCCAATCGTGGAATTTCACCCCAAAGCCAAGGAAAAACCCCAAACCTCCAAAAAAAAACCCCAAAGTTGCCTTTTTTTAACCCTTCCCTGCCCCACCTGGGGGGGATTCAAGGGTTGAGCAGCCCCCAAAAATCCACCAAACCCCCCCAAAAAATCCCCCCTGGACCCCCCTCGCTGCTGGCCCCGCTTTGGGGGAGCCCCCAGTGCCCCCCAGTTTGGCCCCACAGCCCCCCCAGGACGGAGCCACCCCCTCGTGCCGCCCCCCACCCCAAATTCCTGCGCCCCCCCTCATTAATTTCTCTTTGTTTTTCTTTTGATTTGTTCTTTTAATTTCCTACAGGGAAGCCTGGACCCAAGGTGAGCGAATTTGGGGGGCAGGGAGGGGAATTTTGGGGAGTTTTGGACCCCTGGGGGGGCAGGGAGCTGAATTTTGGGGCAGTTTTGGACCTTTTGGGGGGCAGGGAGGAGAATGTTGGGGCAGTTTTGAGCCCTGGGGGGCAGAGAGGAGAATTTTGGGGCAGTTTTGGACCTTTTGGGGGCAGAGAAGGGAAATTTTGGGGCAGTTTTGAGCCCTTTGGGGGGCAGAGAGGAGAATGTTGGGGCAGTTTTGAGCCCTGGGGGGGCAGAGAGGAGAATTTTGGGGCAGTTTTGGGCCTTTTGAGGGGCAGAGAGGGAAATTTTGGGTCCTTTGGGGGACAGAGAGGGAAATTTGGGACAGTTTTGAGCCCTGGGGGAGCAGGGAGGAGAATTTTGGGGCAGTTTTGGACCTTTTGAGGGGCAGAGAAGGGAATTTTGGACCCTTGGGGGAGCAGGGAGGGGAATTTTGGCGCAGTTTTGAGCATTTTGAGGGGCAGAGAGGAGAATTTTGGCCTCTTGGGGGGGTCAGGGAGGGGAATTTTGGGGCAGTTTTGGACCCCTGGGGGGTCAGGGAGCTGAATTTTGGGGCAGTTTTGGACCTTTTGAGGGGCAGAGAAGGGAATTTTGGACCCTTGGGGGGGCAGAGAGGGAAATTTTGGGTCCTTTGGGGGACAGAGAGGGAAATTTGGGACAGTTTTGAGCCCTGGGGGAGCAGGGAGCTGAATTTTGGGGCGGTTTTGGACCTTTTGGGGGGCAGAGAGGAGAATTTTGGGGCAGTTTTGGACCTTTTGGGGGCAGAGAGGAGAATTTTGGGGAGTTTTGGACCCCTGAGGGGGCAGGGAGCTGAATTTTGGGTCAGTTTTGGACCTTTTGGGGGGCACAGAGAGGAAATTTTGGGGAGTTTTGGTCTCTCACCCCCCCTCTTCTCTCGGCAGGGACAGAAAGGTGAACCCGGTGACATCAAAGATGTGAGTGAAGGGGGGAGACCCCAAAAAAGGAGGGGCGGGGTTGGGAGACCCCCAAAAAAGGGTCTGGGACCCCTCCCCAGCCCTGATGTGTCCCCTCCCCCTCTCCTTGTGTCCCTGCAGGTCGTGGGACCCCGAGGACCCCCGGGCCCGCAGGTGGGAGCAGCTCCAGGCCGGGAAATCTCTGGAATTTTTGGGGGAGGGGGGGTTGGGGAGAGAGGGGGAGGGGCGGGATGGGGGGAGGGGAGGACTCCTGACCCCCCCTCCCCTCCCCCCCGCTGTTCCTCCCCCCGCAGGGCCCCGCAGGTGAGCAGGGACAGCGCGGGGACCGCGGCGAGAAGGGCGAGAAGGTGAGAGGGGGAGGGACCCCAAAACCCCCTAAAAATCCCCCCAAATTCCCCAAATTCCCCAAATCCCCCCAAATTCCCCAAATCCTCTGTGAAAACCCAAAATCCTCTTTGACATCCCTCCCAAAAAACCCCAAAATCAGCTGAGAACTCCCCAAAAAAATCAGCTGATAACTCCCCCAAAAACCCCAAAATCAGCTGAGAACTACCCCCAGAAAAACCCCAAAATCAGCTGAGAACCCCCCCAAAAAAACCCAAAATCAGCTGAGACCCCCCAAAAACCCCAAAATCAACTGAGAGCTCCCCCAAAAACCCCAAATCAACTGAGAACTCCCCCAAAAAATCAGCTGATAACTCCCCCAAAAAAAACCCAAAATCAGCTGAGAATTCCCCAAAAAAAACCCAAAATCAGCTGAGAACTCCCCAAAAAAATCAGCTGATAACTCCCCCAAAAAACCCAAAAATCAGCTGAGAACTCCCCCCAAAAAAAACCCCCAAATCAGCTGAGAACTCCCCCAAAATCCCAAAATCAGCTGAGAACTCCCCAAAATCCCAAAATCAGCTGAGAACTCGCCAAAAAAAACCCAAAATCAGCCCAGAACTCCCCCAAAATCAGCTGAGAACCCCCCAAAAACCCCAAAATCATCCAAGAAGTCTCCCAAAAACCCCCAAAATCAGCCTAGACCCCCCCAAAATCCCTTGATTGATTGATTGATTGATTGATTGATTGATTGATTGATTGATATTTTTGTCCCCCCCCCGGCAGGGCGCCCCCGGCCCCCGGGGCAGGGATGGGGAGCCCGGGACCCCTGGGAACCCCGGACCCCCCGGACCCCCCGGACCCCCGGGACCCCCCGGCCTGGGGGGGGTGAGTGGGGGGGGGGGAAATTTGGGGGGATTTGGGGGGATTTGAGGGGATTTGGGGGGGATTTGAGGGGATTTTGGGGTGGGTTTGAGGGGATTTGGGGGGGATTTGGGGGTGTTGAGGGGGATTTGGGGGGGTTTGAGGGGATTTTGGGGTGGGTTTGGGGGGGATTTGGGGGTTTTGGGGGAATTTTGGGGGGGATTTGGGGGGGATTTGGGGGAATTTTGGGGTGGGTTTTGGGGGATTTGAGGGGAATTTGGGGGGCGAAATTGAGGAGATTTGAGGGGGTTTGAGGGGGATTTGGGTGGGATTTGAGGGGGATTTGGGGGATTTGAGGGAATTTGGGGTTTTTGAGGGGAATTTGGGGGAATTTTGGGGGAGGTTTTGAGGGAATCTGGGTGGGATTTTTAGGGGGATTTGGGGGATTTGAGGGGAATTTTTTGGGTGGGTTTGAGGGGGATTTGGGTGGGATTTGAGGGGGATTTGGGGGTTTTGAGGGAATTTGGGGGTTTTGAGGGGGATTTGGGGGAATTTGGGGGGGGGTTGAGGGAATCTGGGTGGGATTTTTAGGGGGATTTGGGGAATTTGAGGGAATTTTTTGGGTGGGTTTGAGGGGGATTTGAGGGGGATTTGGGGGAATTTTTGGGTGGGTTTTGAGGGAATCTAGGTGGGATTTTTAGGGGGATTTGGGGGTTTTGAGACAATTTGGGGATTTTGAGGGAATTTTTAGGTGGGTTTTGAGGGGAATTTGGTGTTTTGAGGGGATTTGGGTGGGTTTTGAGGGGGTTTTGAGGGGGTATTTGGGGATTTTGAGAGAATCTGGGTGGGTTTTGAGCCCAGCAGCCGGGATTTGGATGGGATTTGGGGGGGTTTCGAGGGGAACGGGGTTTTTCTGAGGGGAATTTGGGGTGTTATTTTTGGGGTGGGGGTCTCCGGGGTGCTGAACCCCCTTCTCCCCGGCAGAACTTCGCGGCTCAGATGGCGGGGGGCTTCGACGAGAAGGCAGGAGGGGCTCAGCTGGGCGTCATGCAGGGACCCATGGTAGTGTCACCCCCCCAAAATCCCCCCAAATTTCCCCCAGACCCCCTCGATCCCCCCCAAATCTGCCCCTCCCCCCAAGACTGATCCCATTTGGGACCCCCCTCCAGGACCCCCAACTTTGGGGGGTCTTTGGTGGCTTCGGGGATGTCCCCACCCGCTGTCCCCCCCCCGTGTGACATCGCTGTGTCCCCTCAGGGCCCCATGGGACCCCGCGGCCCCCCCGGCCCCTCCGGCTCCCCCGTAAGTATCGCCCCCCTCCCCAAATTTCGGGCCGGCCGAGGCCACCCCCGCTGATGTCACCTTGTCCCCGCAGGGTCCCCAAGGATTCCAAGGCAACCCCGGTGAGCCCGGCGAGCCTGGCGCTGCTGTGAGTGTCCCCAAACGTCCCCAAACGTCCCCAAACGTCCCCAAATGTCCCCAAATGTCCCCAACGCCGCTCATCGCCACCTCTCTGTCCCCTCCAGGGTCCGATGGGTCCCCGGGGACCTCCGGGACCTCCTGGCAAACCCGGCGACGACGTGAGTGACATGGGTGACATCCAGCCGCGGTGGCAGCCGGGCTGAGAAGGGACACCAAGTGACATTTTTGTGTCCCCAACCCTTCAAAAATCCAATTTTCCCTGGCAGGGCGAGACGGGCAAACCCGGGAAATCCGGCGAGCGCGGCCCCCCCGGCCCCCAGGTGAGCACACAAGGCCACCGCTGTCCCCTGGCTGTCCCCTGGCTGTCCCCTGGCTGTCCCCTTGCTGTCCCCTGGCTGTCCCCTGGCTGTCCCCAACTCTCCCTCTCCGCTGCCCGCAGGGCGCTCGTGGCTTCCCCGGGACCCCCGGCCTGCCCGGAGTCAAAGGCCACCGGGTGAGTGCGTGTCCCCTCCCTGTCCCCTCCCTGTCCCCGCGTCCCCCCCCCGAGCGGCTCTGTCATTGTCGCACCCCCGCCGTGTCGCTGTCCCCAGGGCTACCCCGGCCTGGACGGCGCCAAGGGAGAGGCGGGAGCACCTGGAGCCAAGGTGAGTGAGGGGGGTGACAGTGCCTGGGGTGGGGACAGTCCCCAGGGGGAGGGGGTGACAGTCCCCGGGGTGGGGGGACAGGGAGGGGACAGGGCTGGGGACAGTCCCCAAGGTGAAGGGGTGGCAGTGCCCGGGGGTGGGGACAGTCCCCAAGGTGAGGGGGTGACAGTCCCCGGGGGTGGGGACAGTTCTGGGGTGAGCAGGGGTGGCAGTCCCCGGGGCTGGGGACAATTCCTGGGTGAGGGGGTGACAGTCACTGGGGGTGGGGACAATTCTGAGGTGAGGGGGGTGGCAGTCCCCGGGGTTGGGGACAGTCCCCAAGGTGAGGGGGTGGCAGTCCCCGGGGCTGGGGACAGTCCCCAAGGTGCAGTGGCTGTCCCCTCCTGGGGTGGCGCTCCCCTGGCTCCGGTGACACCAGGGGACCGTCCCCGCCCTGTGTCACCTGTGTCCCTCCCCGCAGGGCGAGTCCGGCTCCCCGGGCGAGAACGGCTCCCCCGGGCCCATGGTGAGTGCGCGCCGCGGAGGGAAACTGAGGCACGGCCGGGCTGGGCCAGGGGGAAACTGAGGCACGGCCGGGCTGGGCCAGGGGGAAACTGAGGCACGGCCGGGCTGGGCCAGAGGGGAAACTGAGGCACGGCCGGGCTGGGCCAGAGGGGAAACTGAGGCACGGCCGGGCTGGGCTAGAGGGAAACTGAGGCACGGCTGGGCTGGGCCAGAGGGAAACTGAGGCACGGCCGGGATCGGTCAGAGGGAAACTGAGGCACGGCCGGGCTCGGTCAGAGGGAAACTGAGGCACGGCTGGGCTGGGCCAGGGGGAAACTGAGGCACGGCCGGGCTGGGATCGGCCAGAGGGGAAACTGAGGCACGGCCGGCTGGGCTGGGCCAGAGGGAAACTGAGGCACGGCCGGGCTCGGACAGAGGGGAAACTGAGGCACGGCCGGCCGGGCTCGGCCAGAGGGAAACTGAGGCACGGCCGGCTGGGCTGGGCCAGAGGGAAACTGAGGCACGGCCGGCTGGGCTGGGCCAGAGGGAAACTGAGGCACGGCCGGGCTCGGACAGAGGGGAAACTGAGGCACGGCCGGCCGGGCTCGGCCAGAGGGAAACTGAGGCACGGCCGGCTGGGCTGGGCCAGAGGGAAACTGAGGCACGGCTGGGCTGGGCCAGAGGGAAACTGAGGCACGGCCGGGCTGGGCCAGAGGGAAACTGAGGCACGGCCGGGCTGGGCCAGGGGGAAACTGAGGCACGGCTGGGCTGGGCTGGGCCAGAGGGAAACTGAGGCACGGCCGGGCTGGGCCAGGGGGAAACTGAGGCACGGCCGGCCGGGATCGGACAGAGGGAAACTGAGGCACGGCCGGGCTGGGCTAGAGGGAAACTGAGGCACGGCCGGCCGGGATCGGCCAGAGGGAAACTGAGGCACGGCCGGCCGGGCTCGGCCAGGGCCAGCACCCCCCCCCGGCTCACCTGTCACCCTCACCTGTCACCCTCACCTGTCACCTCTGTCCCCACAGGGTCCCCGCGGGCTGCCCGGAGAGCGAGGACGCCCGGGCCCCTCGGGCGCTGCGGTGAGTGCGGCGACACCTGCGGTGACACCTGCGGTGGCACCTGGGGGTGGCGGGGGGGACCCGACCCCCGCCCTGGGGACCCCCCGGTCACCCCCGGCCCCGTCTCCTCCCCGCAGGGCGCTCGTGGCAACGACGGCCTCCCGGGCCCGGCCGGACCCCCGGTAAGTGAGGGGGGGGGTTGGCGCGTCCCCCGCCCTCGTGTCACCCCCCGAGGGGACAGCGGGGTCCCTCGAGGTCCCCCGGAGCCCGCGGGGACCCTCACGCTCCTCTCGCCCCCAGGGTCCCGTCGGCCCCGCAGGAGCCCCCGGATTCCCCGGCGCCCCCGGCTCCAAGGTGAGGGGACAGGGCTGGTCCCGGTGGGGACAGGAGGGTGGCGATGTCACCGCTGACTGTCTCGGTCACCTCCCCCCTCCCACCACCCCAGGGTGAAGCGGGTCCCACCGGAGCGCGAGGACCCGAGGGTGCCCAGGGACCCCGCGGGGAGTCCGGGACCCCCGGCTCGCCCGGCCCCGCCGGAGCCCCCGTAAGTGCCCGTGTCCCCTCGCCCTGGTGGCTCGGTCCCCTCGCCCTGGTGGCTCTGTCCCCCCGCGCTGTCCCCTGAGCTGGCAGCGGCGGGGACGGCTCCGGATGCGGGGAAACTGAGGCACGGAGCTCAGCGAGGTCTGCTCGTAGGGGAACCCAGGGACAGACGGCATCCCCGGAGCCAAGGGGTCGGCGGTGAGTGGGGACGGGGACGGGGACAGGGACGGGGACGGGGACAGGGATGGGGATGGGGATGGGGACAGGGACGGGGACGGGGACAGGGACAGGGACAGGGGTGGGGACAGGGGTGGGACAGGGACAGGGATGGGGACAGGGGTGGGACAGGGACCAGGGACAGGGATGGGGATGGGGACAGGGACAGGGACAGGGATGGGGACAGGGACGGGATGGGGACGGGATGGGGACAGGGACAGGGATGAGGACGGGGACAGGGATGGGACAGGGACCAGGGTGGGGACAGGGACAGGGACAGGGGTGAGTTGTCCCAGCGAGCCCCGGGCTGTGGGGACCGGGACTGGCCCGGGTGAGCAGCAGGTGCCAGGGGCTGCGCTGGCATTTGGGGACATTTGGGTCCCCTTGGTGTCATGGAGCACTCGGAGATGGGGGACCCTGGGGGACAGAGAGATGGGTGGGGACACTGGGGGACACTGGGGGACACTGGGGGGACCCTGGGGGACAGAGAGATGGGTGGGGACACTGGGGGGACACTGGGGGACACTGGGGGGACCCTGGGGGACAGAGAGATGGGTGGGGACACTGGGGGACACTGGGGGACACTGGGGGGACACTGGGGGACAGAGAGATGGGTGGGGACACTGGGAGGACACTGGGGGGACACTGGGGGACACCGGGTGGGATTGGAGCTGCTGGGGGACAGGAGCTGCGGGCAGAGGGGGGACGCTGGTGACACTGGGGACACCGAGGGCGGTCCCTGAGGTGTCGCGGTGCCCGCAGGGCGCTCCGGGCATCGCGGGCGCTCCAGGATTCCCCGGCCCCCGCGGCCCACCCGGACCCCAGGGAGCCACCGGCCCGCTGGGCCCCAAGGGACAGACGGTGAGAGACCCCCGAGGTCCCCCCACCCCCGGGGACCGGCCACGCCCACCGACCACGCCACGCCCACCTACCGGCGGGTGGTCACGCCCCTTTAGACCCAAGCCACGCCCTCTTCACACCTTCTCCTTTTGGGTGTCCCCTCCCCAAAGTCACCCACGGGTCACTCCGGGGTCACTCCGGGGTCACACCGGGGTCACTCCGCCCTGACCCCAAGGGAACGCTGGGGGTGGGGTGGGATCCATGGGATGGCATCAGTGGGATGGGGACAAGGACCTGGAGCCCAGGCCCGGGCTGGCTGGGGACACCTGTGGGGACACCTGTGGGGACACCGTAACCTGTCCAGCTGTGGGGACAGCTGTGGGGACACCGTAACCTGTCCAGCTGTGGGGACAGCTGTGGGGACACCGTAACCTGTCCAGCTGTGGGGACAGCTGTGGGGACACCGTAACCTTGTCCAGCTGTGGGGACAGCTGTGGGGACACCCTAACCTGTCCAGCTGTGGGGACAGCTGTGGGGACACCGTAACCTTGTCCAGCTGTGGGGACACCGTAACCTTGTCCAGCTGTGGGGACAGCTGTGGGGACACCCTAACCTGTCCAGCTGTGGGGACAGCTGTGGGGACACCGTAACCTGTCCAGCTGTGGGGACAGCTGTGGGGACACCCTAACCTGTCCAGCTGTGGGGACAGCTGTGGGGACACCGTAACCTTGTCCAGCTGTGGGGACACCGTAACCTTGTCCAGCTGTGGGGACAGCTGTGGGGACACCCTAACCTGTCCAGCTGTGGGGACAGCTGTGGGGACACCGTAACCTGTCCAGCTGTGGGGACAGCTGTGGGGACACCGTAACCTTGTCCCCCTCCTCAGGGCGAGCCCGGCATCGCGGGATTCAAAGGCGAGCAGGGACCCAAGGGCGAGACGGTGAGTGGGGCTGGGGGCACCAGAGCCCCGGGGGGGCCCAGCCCCGACCCTCGCTGTCCATGGAGGGTCCGGCCCCTCATGGCTCATCCCTCTGTCCATCCCTCTGTCCATCCTTCTGTCCATCCCTCTGTCCATCCCATCCCTCTGTCCATCCCATCCCTCTGTCCATCCCTCTGTCCATCCCATCCCTCTGTCCATCCTTCTGTCCATCCCTCTGTCCATCCCATCCCTCTGTCCATCCCTCTGTCCATCCCTCTGTCCATCCCTCTGTCCATCCCACCCCTCTGTCCCTCTGTCCCTCTGTCCACCCCTCTGTCCCTCTGTCCCTCTGTCCGTCCCACCCCTCTGTCCCTCTGTCCATCCCACCCACCCCTCTGTCCCTCTGTCCCTCTGTCCCTCTGTCCATCCCACCCCTCTGTCCCTCTGTCCATCCCTCTGTCCCTCTGTCCGTCTGTCCATCCCTCTGTCCCTCTGTCCCTCTGTCCCTCTGTCCCTCTGTCCATCCCATCCCATCCCATCCCTGTCCCTCTGTCCATCCCTCTGTCCCTCTGTCCCTCTGTCCATCCCTCTGTCCCTCTGTCCCTCTGTCCATCCCTCTGTCCATCCTTCTGTCCCTCTGTCCATCCCATCCCTCTGTCCCTCTGTCCCTCTGTCCGTCTGTCCATCCCTCTGTCCCTCTGTCCCTCTGTCCGTCTGTCCGTCCCTCTGTCCATCCCTCTGTCCCTCTGTCCGTCTGTCCATCCCTCTGTCCCTCTGTCCCTCTGTCCGTCTGTCCGTCCCTCTGTCCATCCCTCTGTCCCTCTGTCCGTCTGTCCATCCCATCCCTCTGTCCCTCTGTCCATCCCTCTGTCCCTCTGTCCCTCTGTCCCTCTGTCCCTCTGTCCGTCCCACCCCTCTATCCCTCTGTCCATCCCTCTGTCCCTCTGTCCCTCTGTCCCTCTGTCCATCCCTCTGTCCGTCTGTCCATCCCTCTGTCCCTCTGTCCCTCTGTCCGTCTGTCCGTCTGTCCGTCCCACCCTCTCCCCCCGAGCCGTTGCCTGTCGAGGCCCCTCGGGGCAGCAGCGTCCCCATCCCCCCCACCCCCCCCCCGCCGCGGGGGGACAGTGGCCGGGGGCCAGCGGGACAATGGCCGCAGTGTTCGGTGTCCCCCCCTTGGGGACAGTCCCCCCCCCTTGGGGACATTCCCCCCTCGCCTCATTAACCTCCGTCAATGGGGCCCCGCCGCGCCCGGCGCCAGCGGGACAGGGGGACAGGAGGGACAGGGGGACAGGAGGGGACAGGAGGGGACAGGAGGGGACAGGGGGACAGGAGGGACAGGGGGACAGGAGGGGACAGGAGGGGACAGAAGGACGGGGGGACAGGGGGGGACAGGGGGACAGGGGGGGACAGCGGGGGGGACAGGGGGACAGGAGGGGACAGTGAGGGTGGGGGGACAGGGGGGGACAGGGGGGACTCAGGGGGACAGGGGGACAGGGGAGACGGGGGGACAAGAGGGACAGCGGGGGGACTCAGGGGGACAGGGGGGACAGGGGGGACAGGGGGGTCTCAGGAGGACAGGAGGGGACTGGGGGGACACGGGGGAATCAGGGGGGACTCAGGGGGGACTCAGGGGGTCAGGAGGGGACAGGAGGGGACAGGAGGGGACAGGGGGGACAGGGGGAACGCAGGAGGACAGGAGGGGACTGGGGGGACACGGGGGAATCAGGGGGGACTTAGGGGGGACTCAGGGGGACAGGAGGGGACAGGAGGGGACAGGGGGCTCAGGGGGGACAGGGGGCTCAGGGGGGGACTCAGGGGAGGACTCAGGGGGGGCCTCGTGTCTGGGGGTTTGTCCCCGGGGGGCTCGGGGAGGGGACGAAGGCTCCCGGTGACCCCTTCTCCTCCTCATCCTCAGGGCCCCGCCGGACCCCAGGGCGCGCCCGGCCCGGCCGGGGAGGAAGGGAAGAGAGGAGCCCGCGGAGAGCCCGGAGCTGCCGGGCCTTTGGGGCCGCCCGGAGAGAGGGTCTGTGGTGGCCTGGAGCCCAAAGGGCCACCCCGAGCCAACACTGACCCTGACCCCAAAGAACTGACCCTGACCCCAAAGAACTGACCCTGACCCCAAACACTGACCCCGACCCCAAAGAACTGACCCCGACCCCAAACACTGACCCCGACCCCAGAGAACTGACCCTGACCCCAAAGAACTGACCCCGACCCCAAAGAACCGACCCTGACCCCAAACACTGACCCCGACCCCAAAGAACTGACCCCGACCCCAAAGAACCGACCCTGACCCCAAACACTGACCCCGACCCCAAACACTGACCCTGACCCCAAAGAACTGACCCTGACCCCAAAGAACTGACCCTGACCCCAAAGAACTGACCCCGACCCCAAAGAACCGACCCTGACCCCAAAGAACTGACCCCGACCCCAAAGAACCGACCCTGAGACCAAAGAACTGACCCTGACCCCAGAGAACCGACCCCGACCCCAAAGAGCCGACCCTGACCCCAAAGAACTGACCCCGACCCCAAACAGCCACCCCAACTCCAAAGAACCGACCCTGACACCAAAGAACTGACCCTGACCCCAAACACTGACCCCGACCCCAAAGAACTGACCCCGATCCCAAAGAACTGACCCTGACCCCAGAGAACTGACCCTGACCCCAAAGAACTGACCCCAACCCCACAAATCTTTCCCTCAGCCCTAAACCCCTTCCCTGACCCCACAGACCCCCCTGACCCCACAACTCCTCCTCTCGCCCCACAGGGAGCTCCCGGCAACCGCGGCTTCCCCGGGCAGGACGGGCTGGCCGGCCCCAAGGTGGGACCCTGGGGACACCGGGGTGACAACGCCAGCGTGGGGTCACCCCAAAGTGACCCCAAACCCCCGAACTGACCCCAAACCCCCCGAACTGACCCCAAACTGACCCCAAACCCTGAAACCGACCCCAAATCCCCCAAACCGACCCCAAACCCCCGAACCGACCCCAAACTGACCCCAAACCAACCCCAAACCCCTGAACCGACCCCAAACCCCCCGAACCGACCCCAAACTGACCCCAAACTGACCCCAAACCGACCCCAAACCGACCCCAAACCCCCCGAGCTGACCCCAAACCGACCCCAAAACCCGAAACCGACCCCAAACCCCCCAAACCGACCCCAAACCCCCGAACCGACCCCAAACCGACCCCAAAACCCGAAACCAACCCCAAACCCCCCGAGCTGACCCCGAACCCCCCGAGCTGACCCCAAACCCCCCGAGCTGACCCCAAACCCCCCGAACCCCCCGAGCTGACCCCAAACCCCCCGAGCTGACCCCAAACTCCCGAGCTGACCCCAAACCCCCCGAACCGACCCCAAACCGACCCCAAATCCCCCGAGCTGACCCCAAACCCCCCGAGCTGACCCCGAACCAACCCCAAACTGACCCCAAACCGACCCCAACCCCCCGAGCTGACCCCGAACCCCCCGAGCTGACCCCGAACCCCCCGAGCTGACCCCGAACCCCGCAGGGCGCCCCGGGCGAGCGCGGCCCCGCCGGCCTGGCCGGCCCCAAAGGAGCCACCGGAGACCCCGGACGGCCCGGAGAGCCCGGCCTGCCCGGAGCCAGGGTGAGCACAGGGACCCCAAAACCCACAGGGGACCCCGAAACCGACACGGGACCCCAAAAACGGGACAGGGAGAGGGACAGGGGACCCCAAAAACCGACAGGAGACCCCAGAAAGGGGACAGGGGACCCCGAAACCGACACGGGACCCCAAAAAGGGGACCCCAAATCCCACAGGGGACCCCGAAACCGACACGGGACCCCAAAACCGACAGGGGACCCCAAAAACCGACAGGGGACCCCAAAAAGGGGACCCCAAAAACCGACAGGGGACCCCAGAAAGGGGACAGGGGACCCCAAAACCGACACGGGACCCCAAAAAGGGGACCCCAAAAACCGACAGGGGACCCCAAAAAGGGGACATGGGGACCCCGAAAAGGGGACCCCAAAACGGGACAGGGGACCCCAAAAACGGGACACCAAAAACCGACAGGGGACCCCAAAAACGGGACCACAAAAACGGGACAGGGGGAGGGACAGCGGGACCCCAAAAAGGGGACATGGGGACCCCGAAAATGGGACCCCAAAAAGGGGACCTCGAAACGGGACAGGGGACCCCAAAAACGGGACCCCAAAAAGGGGACAGGGGGAGGGACAGGGGGAGAGACAGGGGGACCCCAAAAAGGGGACAGGGGGGCCCCAAAATCGGGGACAGGGGGGCCCCAAAATCAGGGAGAGGGGAGGGACAGCAGGGACCCCAAAAACGGGGACGTGGGACCCCAAAAAGGGGACAGGGCGGGTCGGGGTTGGTTTCAGTGCTCTTAGGGTCGGGGAGCTGGGGGTGGTTAAGGCGATTTTGGGGTTGATACCATAATTTTGGGGTCAATAAAGAGATTTTGGGGTCAGTAAGGTGATTTTGGGGTGGTTAAGGAGATTTTGGGGTCGATAAGGAGATTTTGGGGTGGTTAAGGAGATTTTTGGGGTCGATAAGGAGATTTTGGGGTCGATAAGGAGATTTTGGGGTGGTTAAGGACATTTTGGGGTCGATAAGGAGATTTTGGGGTCAATAAGGAGCCTTTGGGTCGCTAAGGTGATTTTGGGGTTGTGCCCCCACCCCACAACCCCTCTCTGTCCCCACAGGGTCTCACGGGGCGCCCCGGGGACGCCGGGCCCCAAGGGAAAGTCGGCCCCACGGTGAGTGACCCCAAAAGGGGCTGGGGGGGGCTGGGGTGGGGTTTGGGGTTTGGGGTGGTTTGGGGTTGGGGTTTGGGGTGGTTTGGGGTGGTTTGGGGTTAGAGGTGCTTTGGGGTTGGTGTTTGGGGTGGTTTGGGGTTGGGGTGGTTTGGAGTTGAGATTTGGGGTCAGGGCTGGTTTGGGGTTGGGTTCGGTGTCAGGGCTGGTTTGGGGTTGGGGTTTGGGCTGGTTTGAGGTTGGGTTCGGGGTCGGAGCTGGTTTGGGGTTGGGTTTGAGGTTTGGGGTGGTTCAGGGTCGGGGCTGGTTTGGGGTTGGGTTTGGGGTCAGGGCTGGTTTGGGGTTGGGTTTGGGGTCAGGGCTGGTTTGGGGTCAGGGCTGGTTTGGGGTTGGGTTTGGGGTCAGGGCTGGTTTGGGGTCAGGGCTGGTTTGGGGTTGGGTTCGGGGTCAGGGCTGGTTTGGGGTTGGGTTCGGGGTCAGGGCTGCTTTGGGGTTGGGTTCGGGGTTGGGTTTGGGGTCGGGGCTGGTTCGGGGTTGGGTTCGGGGTCGGAGCTGCTTTGGGGTTGGGTTTGGGCCCTGCTCCCGTCCCCGCTGACCCCGCTGTCCCCACAGGGTGCCCCCGGCGAGGACGGCCGGCCCGGCCCCCCCGGCCCCCAGGGCGCTCGGGGCCAGCCGGGCGTGATGGGCTTCCCTGGCCCCAAAGGTGCCAACGTGAGTCTGCTCCCTTTTCCCCTAAAAAAACCCCGGGAATTCCCTCTGGGGCCGGACCCCAAATCCTCCCATCCCTTTTAGGGCGAGCCTGGAAAAGCTGGTGAGAAAGGACTTCCCGGAGCACCGGGGCTCAGGGTGAGGCTCCCCAACCCCAAAAATTCACCTCGGGGTGCAGCCCCACCCTAAAAACCCCCAGAGGGGGAAACTGAGGCACGGGAAGGGGGGAATGGGAGTTCTGGGAGTTCTGGGATTTAGGGTTTCCCATCTCCACAGGGACTTCCCGGCAAGGACGGAGAGACCGGAGCTGCCGGACCCCCAGGGCCTGCTGTGAGTGCTCAGGATTGGGGCTAAAAACCCCAAATTTGGGCTAACCCCCCCCCCCCCGGATCTGCCGGGGCATCCCCAAAATCTTGGGGTGGAGGAGGGTGAAATCCCAAAGGTTTTGGGGTCCTTGAGCAGCGTCCGTCCCACAGGGCCCGGCTGGGGAGAGGGGAGAGCAAGGAGCCCCCGGCCCCTCCGGCTTCCAGGTGAGCTCGGGGTTTGGGGTTGGGGTTGGGGTTTGGGTTTGGGGTTTGGGTTTGGGGTTGGGGTTTGGGGTTTGGGGTTTGGGGTTGGGATTGGGGTTTGGGATTTGGGGTTTGGGGTTGGGGTTGGGGTTGGGGTTGGGGTGCTTGGGGTTGGGTTTGGGGTTTGGGATTGGGGTTTGGAGTTTGGGGTTGGGTTTGGGGTTTGGGGTTTGGGGTTGGGGTTTGGAGTTTGGGGTTTGGAGTTTGGGGTTTGGGGTTGGGGTTTGGAGTTTGGGGTTGGGTTTGGGGTTTGGAGTTTGGGGGTTTGGGGTTGGGTTTGGGGTTGGGTTTGGGGGATTTTGGGTTGGGGTTCAGGGTTTGGAGTTTGGGGTTTGGAGTTTGGGGTTTGGGGTTTGGGGTTGGGTTTGGGGTGCTTGGGGTTTGGGATTGGGGTTTGGAGTTTGGGGTTGGGTTTGGGGTTGGGGTTTGGGGGGTTTGGGTTGGGGTTCAGGGTTTGGAGTTTGGGTTTTGGGGTTTGGGTTTTGGGTTTGGGATTTGGGTTTGGGATTTGGGTTTGGGGTTAGGGATTGGGATTTGGGATTGGGGTTGGGATTTGGGGTTTGGGGTTGGGATTTGGGGGGTTTAGGGTTTGGGGTGTTTGGGGTTGGGGTTTAGGGTTTGGGGTGTTTGGGGTTTGGGGTTGGGGTTTGGGGTTTGGGGTGATGCCACCCCGTCCCCCCGGGTCTCGCTGTCCCCGTTCTCACGTGGCTCCTGTCCCCTCCCAGGGACTGCCAGGGCCACCAGGTCCCCCCGGCGAGAGCGGCAAGCCCGGAGATCAGGTGAGACCCCCCCAGTCCCGCCCAGGTGGGGTCGGGATCCCCCAAATCGCTCAGGTGTGACCCCAAACCCCTCTGTCCCCTCTGTCCCCTCTGTCCCCTCTGTCCCCTTCCCACAGGGCGTTCCTGGAGAAGCCGGAGCCCCCGGGCTGGTGGGTCCCAGGGTAAGTGTCACCTGTCACCTGTCACCTGGGGGGGTCACAGAGTGTCCCCTGTGGGGCCTTTGGGGGGTCCCAGTGCCACCTGTCCTCCCACTTGGGGACATTTTCATCCCACGGGGATTCTGGGGGGTCCCAGTGTCACCTGTCCTCCCACTTGGGGACATTTTCATCCCGCGGGGACTCTGGGGGGGTCCCTGGGTTGTCCCCACCCAGGGCCACCAGCTCCGTGCTGGTCCCGTCCCCATCCCAGTCCCTCCCAGTCCCTCCCAGTCCATCCCAGTCCCTCCCAGTGCCCTCCCAGTCCATCTCAGTCCCTTCCAGTGCCCTCCCAGTTCATCCCAGTCCCTCCCAGTCCCTCCCAGTCCTTCCCAGTCCCTCCCAGTCCCTCCCAGTGCCCTCCCAGTCCCTCCCAGTCCTTCCCAGTCCCTCCCAGTCCCTCCCAGTCCATCTCAGTTCCTCCCAGTCCCTCCCAGTCCATCTCAGTCCCTCTCAGTGCCCTCCCAGTCCTTCCCAGCCCCTCCCAGTGCCCTCCCAGTCCCTCCCAGTCCTTCCCAGTCCCTCCCAGTGCCTTCCCAGTCCCTCCCAGTCCATCCCAGTCCCTCCCTGTCCCTCCCAGTGCCCTCCCAGTCCCTCCCAGTCCCTCTCAGTCCCTCCCAGTCCCTCCCAGTCCATCTCAGCCCCTCCCAGTGCCCTCCCAGTGCCCTCCCAGTCCCTCCCAGTCCCTCCCAGTCCATCCCAGTCCCTCCCAGTCCCTCCCAGTCCCTCCAGCGCAGCGCGGCACGGTGCCCTGCCCACCGCCCCGGTGCCACCCCCGCGGGTGTCGCGGTGTCGCGGTGTCCCCTGAGCCGTCCCCGTGTCCGCAGGGCGAGCGCGGCTTCCCCGGCGAGCGCGGCTCTCCCGGCGCCCAGGGCCTGCAGGGGCCCCGCGGCCTCCCCGGCACCCCCGGCACCGACGGACCCAAGGTGGGTGACACCTGGGGACAGCGCCCACGGCGGTGCCACCCAGGGGGTGGTGACACCCCGATAATGTCCCTTTGCTGCTTTAGGGCGCCACCGGCCCCGCCGGCCCCAACGGCGCCCAGGGACCGCCGGGGCTGCAGGGGATGCCCGGGGAGAGAGGAGCCGCCGGCATCGCCGGTCCCAAGGGGGACAGGGTGAGTGACGGGGACACCGGGGTGCCACCAGGGCCACCGGGGCTCAGCTGGGCTCACGCTGGCCCTGTGCCACCCCGCAGGGAGACGTCGGAGAGAAGGGACCCGAGGGAGCGCCCGGAAAGGACGGAGCTCGCGTGAGTGGGACGGGGACGGGGCAGGAGGGGACGGGCAAGGACGCTCATGGTGGCCAGCCTGGGTGGCCTTGGTGGCCAGTCAGGGACACTCCTGGTGGCCAGCCTGGGGTGGCCTTGGTGGCCAGTCAAGGACACTCCTGGTGGCCAGCCTGGGACACTCATGGTGGCCAGTCAAGGACACTTCTGGTGGCCAGCCTGGGACACTCCTGGTGGCCAGCCTGGGTGGCCTTGGTGGCCAGCCTGGGACACTCTGGTGGCCAGCCTGGGGTGCCCTTGGTGGCCAGCCTGGGACACTCGTGGTGGCCAGTCAAGGACACTCCTGGTGGCCAGCCTGGGGTGCCCGTGGTGGCCAGCCTGGGGTGCCCGTGGTGGCCAGCCCGGGGTGGCCTTGGTGGCCAGCCTGAGACACTCCTGGTGGCCAGCCTGGGGTGGCCTTGGTGGCCAGCCCAGGGACACCCCTGGTGGCCTCCTCCTCATGGCGGTCGGTGGGGGATGTCCATGGTGGCTGCCCAGCCCCCCCCGGTGGCCTCACTGTCCCCTCTGTCCCCACAGGGTCTGACCGGTCCCATCGGCCCCCCCGGCCCCGCTGGCCCCAACGGCGAGAAGGTGAGAGCGGGGTGGCCCCGCCAGTGATCCCACGGGGACAGATCCCACCTGATCCATGGGGTGGATCCCACCTGATCCATGGGGCAGATCCCACCTGATCTCAGGGTGGATCCCACCTGATCTCGGGGCGGATCCCACCTGATCCATGGGGCAGATCCCACCTGATCCATGGGGCAGATCCCACCTGATCCATGGGGCGGATCCCACCTGATCTCGGGGCGGATCCTACCTGATCCATGGGGCAGATCCCACCTGATCCGTGGGGTGGATCCCACCTGATCTCCAGGGCAGATCCCACCTGATCCATGGGGTGGATCCCACCCAATCCCTGGGGCAGATCCCACCTGATCCATGGGGTGGATCCCACCTGATCTCCGGGGCAGATCCCAACCCATCCCTGGGGGGCAGATCCCACCCATCTTGGGGCAGATCCCACCTGATCCCGGGGGGGATCCCAACCCATCCCCGGGGCAGATCCCACCCAATCCCTGGGGTAGATCCCACCCATCTTGGGGCAGATCCCACGGGATCCATGGGGTGGATCCCACCCAATCCCCAGGGCAGATCGCAACCCATCCCTGAGGGGGATCCCACCTGATCCATGGGGTGGATCCCACCTGATCCCTGGGGTGGATCCCACCTGATCCCTGGGGTGGATCCCAACCCATCCCCGGGGGTGGATCCCACCCGATCCCGGGGGCAGCCCCACCCGGACAGACGCCCTCCATCCCCCCAACTCCCCTTCCTCTCCTTCCTTCCTTCCAGGGCGAGTCCGGCCCCCCCGGCCCGTCCGGAGCCGCCGGTGCCCGTGGTGCCCCCGTAAGTGCCACCTGTCCCCCCCCGGTGCTGGCAGTGCCACTCTGGCCCCCTTCCCTGGATTTTCACCCCCTTCGCTCCACAGGGAGAGCGCGGAGAGCCCGGAGCCCCCGGCCCCGCCGGATTCGCCGGACCCCCGGTGAGTTCTGTCCCCAGTGTCCCCAGTGTCCCCAGTCCATCCCAGTGTCCCCAGTCCATCCCAGTGTCCCCAGTGTCCCCAGTGTCCCCAGTCCATCCCAGTGTCCCCAGTGTCCATCCCAGTATCCCCAGTCCATCCCAGTGCACCCCAATGTCCATCCCAGTGTCCACCCCAGTGCCCATCCCAGTGTCCCCAGTGTCCCCAGTCCATCCCAGGGTCCATCCCAGGGTCCCTAGTCCATCCCAGTGTTCCCAGTGTCCATCCCAGTTCTGTCCCCAGTGTCCCCAGTCCATCCCAGTGTCCCCAGTCCATCCCAGTGTCCATCCCAGTGTCCCCAGTGTCCATCCCAGTGTCCCCAGTGTCCATCCCAGCTCTGTCCCCAGTCCATCCCAGTGTCCCCAGTGCCCACCCCAGTGTCCCCAGTCCATCCCACTGTCCCCAGTGTCCCCAGTGTCCCCAGTTCATCGCAGTGTCCCCAGTGTCCCCAGTGTCCATCCCAGTGTCCCCAGTGTCCATCCTAGTTCTGTCCCTAGTCCATCCCACTGTCCCCAGTCCCCTCCAGTGTCCCCAGTCCATCCCACTGTCCCCAGTGTCCATCCCAGTGTCCCCAGTCCATCCAGGTGTCCCCATTGCCCATCCCAGTGCCCATCCCAGTGTCCCCAGTCTATCCCAGTCCCCCCAGTCCCCCCAGTCCCCCCCAGTCCCCCCCAGTGTCCCCCCGAGTCCGCGCTGACCGCTGCCGTGCTCTGTCCCAGGGAGCCGATGGCCAGCCGGGGGCCAAGGGCGAGCAGGGCGAGCCGGGCCAGAAGGGCGACGCGGGCGCGCCGGGGCCTCAGGGACCCTCGGGGGCTCCCGGGCCGCAGGTGAGCCCGGCCGAGCCCCGGGAATTCGGGAATTCCAGCTCCCTCACCCCGGGAATTCCAGCTCCACCATCCTGGGAATTCCAGCTCCCTCACACCAGGAATTCCAGCTCCACCATCCCGGGAATTCCAGCTCCCTCACCCTGGGAATTCCAGCTCCCTCGCCCCGGGAATTCCAGCTCCCTCACCCTGGGAATTCGGGAATTCCAGCTCCCTCACCCCGGGAATCTCCAGCTCCACCATCCTGGGAATTCCAGCTCCCTCACCCCGGGAATTCCAGCTCCACCATCCTGGGAATTCCAGCTCCCTCACCCCGGGAATTCCAGCTCCACCATCCTGGGAATTCCAGCTCCCTCACCCCGGGAATTCTGGGAATCTCCAGCTCCCTCATCCTGGGAATTCGGGAATTCCAGCTCCCCCATCCCGGGAATCTCCAGCTCCCCCATCCTGGGAATTCTGGGAATTCCACCTGCCCCATCCTGGGAATCTCCAGCTCCCTCACCCCGGGAATTTGGGAATTCCAGCTCCCTCATCCCGGGAATCTCCAGCTCCCTCACCCTGGGAATTCGGGAATTCCAGCTCCCTCACCCTCGGAATTCGGGAATTCCAGCTCCCCCTTCCCGAGAATTTGGGAATCTCCAGCTCCCTCATCCCGGGAATTCTGGGAATCTCAGCTCCCCCATCCCGGGAATTCCGGGAATCTCCAGCTCCCCCATCCCGGGAATCTCCAGCTCCCCCATCCCGGGAAGTCGGGAATCTCCAGTTCCCTCACCCCGGGAATTCAGGAATCTCCAGCTCCCTCATCCTGGGAATTTGGGAATCTCCAGCTCCCCCATCCCGGGAATTTGGGAATCTCCAGCTCCCCCATCCCGGGAATTTGGGAATCTCCAGTTCCCCCATTCCGGGAATCTCAGCTCCCCCATCCCGGGAATTCCGGGAATCTCCAGTTCCCCCATCCCGGGAATTTGGGAATCTCCAGCTCCCCCATTCCGGGAATCTCCAGTTCCCTCACCCCGGCAATTCGGGAATCTCCAGTTCCCTCACCCCGGGAATTCGGGAATCTCCAGCTCCCCCATCCCGTCAATTCCGGGAATTCCAGCTCCTGAGCGTCCTGACCGCTGTTCTGTCTCCTCCCAGGGTCCCACCGGTGTCACCGGTCCCAAAGGAGCCCGGGGCGCTCAGGGACCCCCGGTGAGTGGGGGAGGGGAGGGGGGGGGAGGGGAGGGGAGTGGGGGAGGGGCAGGGTCTGACCCCCCCCTCACCTCCGTCCCCAGGGAGCCACCGGATTCCCGGGAGCCGCCGGACGCGTCGGACCCCCCGGCCCCAATGTGAGTTGGGGGCAACTGGGGAACTGGGGGGGAACTGGGGTCACTGGGAGGAACTGGGATCACTGGGGGGGGAACTGGGATCACTGGGGGGGGAACTGGGGCTCAGGGCTGGATGGGGAATAGGATCTGGCAGGGATCAGGGATGGATCGGGAATGGGATCTGGCAGGGCTCAGGGATGGATCGGGGATGGGATCTGGCAGGGATCAGGAATGGGATCTGGCAGGGCTCAGGGCTGGATCGGGGATGGGATCTGGCAGGGATCAGGAATGGGATCTGGCAGGGATCAGGGCTGGATCAGGAATGGGATCTGGCAGGGCTCAGGGCTGGATCAGGAATGGGATCTGGCAGGGCTCAGGGCTGGATCAGGAATGGGATCTGGCAGGGATCAGGGATGGATCAGGGATGGGATCTGGCAGGGCTCAGGGATGGATCAGGGATGGGATCTGGCAGGGATCAGGAATGGATCGGGAATGGGATCTGGCAGGGCTCAGGGATGGATCAGGGATGGGATCTGGCAGGGCTCAGGAATGGATCAGGAATGGGATCTGGCAGGGCTCGGGGCTGGATCGGGGATGGGATCTGGCAGGGCTCAGGGATGGATCGGGAATGGGATCTGGCAGGGCTCAGGGCTGGATCAGGAATGGGATCTGGCAGGGATCAGGGATGGGATCTGGCAGGGATCAGGGATGGATCGGGAATGGGATCTGGCAGGGCTCAGGGCTGGATCAGGAATGGGATCTGGCAGGGCTCAGGGATGGATCAGGAATGGGATCTGGCTGGGATCAGCGCTGGATCGGGAACACGGAAACCCCCCCGAGCTCCCTCCAAGCCCGATCTCTCCCGCAGGGTAACCCCGGCCCCCCCGGCCCCCCCGGCTCCGCGGGCAAGGACGGCCCCAAGGGGGCGAGGGGCGACGCGGGACCCCCGGGCCGAGCGGGGGACCCGGGGCTGCAGGGCCCCGCCGGCCCCCCCGGCGAGAAGGGCGAGCCCGGCGAGGACGGCCCCGCGGTATTTGGGATTTGGGGACATCGCCCCCCGACCCCTCCGGCAGCCCCCGAGCGGCGCTGACCCCACCGTGTCCCCTCCCCTCCTCTGTGTCCCCGCAGGGTCCGGACGGTCCCCCCGGTCCCCAGGGGCTGGCAGGACAGCGCGGCATCGTGGGGCTGCCGGGGCAGCGCGGCGAGCGGGGATTCCCGGGGCTGCCCGGACCCTCGGTGAGCAAAACCCTCAAAAACACCCCAAAAATAACCCCCAAAAATTCTCAAAGTCCGGGAAGAAATGGGAGAAATCAGAGGCAAGGAAGGATTTTGGGAGGGTGGGGGGTGGTGGAAGCTGCTCATCCCCATCCCGGTGCTTTTGGGATTCTCTTTCCAACGCCAAAAAAAATGTCCCAAAATCTCTCGAGGCTTTTCCTCGCTGACAGGACCAGCGCGACAAAATTTCCAGACAAATTTTTACCTTTTTCCCACCGGGAATTCGTGTCCCCCACCCCGAGCTCTGGGGGGAAATTTGTGGCCGAGGAGAGTTTGGATTCTCTCCCTCTCTCCTGATTCCCTGCTGCTTTTCTGTCCTCAACCCACCCAGCCTCACTCATGGAGGGGTTTTCCTGGTTTTTTTTTTAGGGAGAGCCTGGAAAACAGGGAGCACCTGGATCCGCCGGTGACCGGGGACCCCCCGGGCCCGTGGGACCCCCTGGGCTGACGGGACCGGCCGGAGAGCCCGGCAGGGAGGTAGGAAACTCAGGAAAGTCTGGAATATCCACGATGGATCCCTGGGTGGATCCCAGAAAATCCCAGCACGAGGATTTTACCTGGAAAAAGGAGTTTTCCCCCCATCCCAAAGGCTAAATCTGAATTCCTCTTCTTTTCCTCTTTCTTTTCCTCTTTTCCCAGGGAAATCCCGGCGCTGACGGACCCCCGGGCAGGGATGGGGCGGCAGGAGTGAAGGTGAGCTCATCCCGGATTTCTCAGGGGCCGGAATTCCCGGGAATTCCCGCCGTGCCGTGCTCGCCCCCATCCCAGAGCCGGAATTCCTGAGATTCCCGTTCCCCGTTGTTCCAGGGCGATCGCGGCGAGACCGGCCCCGTGGGCGCTCCCGGTGCTCCCGGAGCTCCCGGCGCTCCCGGCCCCGTGGGACCCACCGGAAAACAGGGAGACAGGGGAGAGACGGTGAGTGGGACACCTCGGGATGGGGGCAACGGGAATGACCGGGAATGGCCCCGAATCCCGGGCATGGAGCTGCTTGGATCATCTGGGAACGGCGCCGGGAGCAGCTCCCAGCGTCTTCCTGAGGATTCCTGGTTTGGGATCTGCCTGGGAGCTCCGGGAGCTGGGACTGGGAATGAGCTGGGGACCCCCGGAGATAAAACTGGGAACACCTGCAGTGCCCTGGGCAGCTGGGGACACGAAATCCTACATCCCAAACCTCCCACCCCCCACTGTTCCACAGCCCCAAATCCCAAATCCCACCCCCCAGAGTCCCACAGCCTCAAATCCCAAATCCCACAGTCCCAAATCCAAAATCCCACCCCCAACATTCCCACAGCCCCAAATCCCACCCCCCACATCCCCACAGCCTCAAATCCCAAATCCCACAGTCCCAAATCCAAAATCCCACCCCCAACATTCCCACAGCCCCAAATCCCACCCCCCACAGTCCCACAGCCCCAAATCCCAAATCCCACCCCCCAGAGTCCCACAGCCCCAAATCCCAAATCCCACCCCCCACATTCGCACAGCCCCAAATCCCAAATCCCACCCCCGACAGTCCCACAGCCTCAAATCCCAAATCCCACAGCCTCAAATCCCAAATCCCACACCCCACATTCCCACAGCCCCAAATCCCAAATCCCACCCCGCACAGTCCCACAGTCCCAAATCCCACCCCCCAGAGTCCCACAGCCCCAAATCCCAAATCCCACCCCCCACATTCCCACAGCCCCAAATCCCAAATCCCACCCCCGACAGTCCCACAGCCTCAAATCCCAAATCCCACAGCCTCAAATCCCAAATCCCACACCCCACATCCCCACAGCCTCAAATCCCAAATCCCACCCTCCACATCTCCACAGCCCCAAATCCCAAATCCCAACCCCCACTTTCCCACAGCCTCAAATCCCAAATCCCACCCCCCACAGTTCCACAGCCCCAAATCCCACCCCCCACCCCCCCATTCCCAAATCCCAAATCCCATTCCCGCCGTTTCTGACCCCTCCTCTCTCCCGCAGGGTGCTCAGGGTCCCATGGGTCCCTCCGGCCCCGCTGGCGCCCGGGGGATGCCGGTGAGTGAGTCCCACCCGGAATTCCAAGGATCCCGGTTTGGGGTCACAGCTTGGCGCCCGGGTTTGGGGTCCCCCCAGTCCTGAGGCGCCGTGTCCCCCCGCAGGGTCCCCAGGGGCCGCGCGGTGACAAAGGCGAGGCGGGCGAGGCGGGCGAGCGCGGCCTGAAGGGGCACCGGGGCTTCACCGGGCTCCAGGGGCTGCCCGGGCCCCCCGTAAGTGCTGGGGTTTGGGACACAGCCCCCACGGGTCCCAAATCCCACACCCCACACCCCAAATCCCACACCCCACACCTCACATCCCAAATCTCACACCCCAAATCTCACATCCCAAATCCCAAATCCCAAATCTCACATCCCAAATTTCACATCCCACACCTCAAATCCCAAATCCCAAATCTCACATCCCACACCCCAAATCTCACACCCCAAATCCCACATCCCAAATCTCACACCCCAAATCTCACATCCCAAATCCCACACCCCACACCCCAAATCCCACACCCCAAATCCCACACCCCAAATCCCTCACTCCAAATCCCACACCCCAAATCCCACACCCCAAATCTCACATCCCAAATCTCACACCCCAAATCTCACATCCCAGATCCCACACCCCACACCCCAAATCCCACACCCCAAATCCCACACCCCACACCCCAAATCCCACACCCCACACCCCAAATCCCACACCCCAAATACCACACCCCACACCCCAAATCCCACACCCCACACCCCAAATCCCACACCCCACACCCCAAATCCCACACCCCAAATCCCACACCCCACACCCCAAATCCCGCACCCTAAATCCCACACCCCACACCCCAAATCCCACACCCCACACCCCAAATCCCACACCCCACACCCCAAATCCCACTCCCCACACCCCAAATCCCCCATCTCCCGTGGGATCCCCAATCCTCCCTCCCCTCCCGTCCTTCCCAGGGCCCTTCTGGAGACCAGGGCGCCGCCGGCCCCGCGGGTCCCTCCGGGCCCAGGGTAAGTCCTGGAATTTTGGGGGGAAAGGGGGAAAGGAGGCGCCCCCGGCCCGGTGCCAGCCTGGGGGCCGCAGCCCCGTCCCTGCCGTGCCCTGAGCCCTTTTTGGGGTTTTCCAGGGTCCCCCCGGCCCCGTGGGCCCCTCGGGCAAGGACGGCTCCAACGGGATGCCCGGGCCCATCGGCCCCCCCGGACCCCGCGGGAGGAGCGGCGAGCCCGGCCCGGCGGTGAGCGGGGAGGGGGAGCCGGGAGGGGTCCGGGAGGGGTCCGGGAGGGGATCCGGGAGGGGATCTGAGAGGGGATCTGAGAGGGGTCCGGGAGTGATCCGGGAGGGGATCTGAGAGGGGATCCGGGAGGGGATCTGAGAGGGGATTCGGGAGGGGTCCGGGAGGGGTCCGGGAGGGGATCTGAGAGGGGATCCGGGAGGGGATCTGAGAGGGGATTCGGGAGGGGTCCGGGAGGGGATCCGGGAGGGGATCTGAGAGGGGATCCGGGAGGGGTCCGGGAGGGGTCCGGGAGGGGTCCGGGAGGGGATCTGAGAGGGGATCCAGGAGGGGTCCGGGAGGGATCTGAGAGGGGATCCGGGAGGGGATCTGAGAGGGGATCTGGGAGGGGTCCGGGAGTGATCCGGGAGAGGATCTGAGAGGGGATCCGGGAGGGGATCTGAGAGGGGATCCGGGAGGGGAGGGATCCTCTGGGGGACAGAGGGGATCCAGGAGGAGAGGAGATCCAGGAGGGGAGGGGATCCAGGACTGGAGGGGATCCAGGAGGGGAGGGGATCCGGGAGGGGAGGGGATCCATGAGGAGAAGGGATCCTGCAGGGGACTGATCCTGCCGAGAAGAGGGGATCCAGGAGGGGAGAGATCCTGTGGGGAGAGGGGATCCAGGAGGAGAGGGGATCCATGAGGAGAGGGGATCCTGTGAGAGAGAGGGATCCTGCAGGCCGTGGAGAGGGGATCCAGGAGGGGCGGGATCCTGTGGAGGAGCGATCCAGTGAGGGACAGAGGGATCCTGTGGGGAACAGAGGAATTCAGAAGGGGACAGAAAGATCCAGCAGGGGACAGAGGGATCCAGCACGGGACAGAGGGATCCAGCGGGGGACAGAGGGATCCAGCGGGGGACAGAGGGATCCTGTGGGGAACAGAGGGATCCAGCAGGGGACAGAGGAATTCAGCAGGGGACAGAGGGATCCAGCAGGGGACAGAGGGATCCAGCAGGGGACAGAGGGATCCAGCGGGGGACAGAGGGATCCAGCAGGGGACAGAGGGATCCAGCAGGGGACAGAGGGATCCAGCGGGGGACAGAGGGATCCAGCAGGGGACAGAGGAATTCAGAAGGGGACAGAGGGATCCTGTGGGGGACAGAGGGATCCAGCGGGGGACAGAGGAATTCAGCAGGGGACAGAGGAATTCAGCAGGGGACAGAGGGATCCAGCAGGGGACAGAGGGATCCAGCAGGGGACAGAGGGATCCAGCGGGGGACAGAGGGATCCAGCAGGCAGTAGGATCCAAGCCCCGGCCGATCACCCCGTGACCGCTCCTCCCTCCCTCCCTCCCTCCCGCAGGGCCCCCCCGGGAACCCCGGCCCGCCCGGCCCCCCCGGGCCCCCCGGCACCGGCATCGACATGTCGGCGTTCGCGGGGCTGGGCCAGCCCGAGAAGGGCCCCGACCCCGGGCGCTACATGCGGGCGGACGAGGCGGCGCCGGGGCTGCGGCCGCACGACGCCGAGGTGGACGCCACCCTCAAGGCCCTCAACAACCAGATCGAGAGCATCCGCAGCCCCGAGGGCTCCCGCAAGAACCCGGCCAGGACCTGCCGAGACATCAAACTCTGCCACCCCGACTGGAAGAGCGGTGAGGGAGAGGCTCCGGCCGTGTGTCTGTCCATCTGTGTCCATCCCTGTGTCCATCTGTGTCCATATGTCCATCCCTGTGTCCATCCCTGCGTTCATCTGTGTGTCCATCTGTGTCCATGTGTCCATCCCTGTGTCCATCCCTGCATCCATCCCTGCGTCCATCTGTGTCTGTGTGTCCATCCCTGCGTCCATCCCGCTCTCCATTCCTGTGTCCATCTGTGTCCATCTGTGTCCATCTGCGTCCATCTGTGTCCATGTGTCCATCTGTGTCCATCCCTGTGTCCATCCCTGTGTCCATCCCTGTGTCCATCTGTGTCCATCCCTGTGTCCATCCCTGTGTCCATCTGTGTCCATCTCTGCGTCCATTTGTGTCCATGTGTCCATCTGTGTCCATCCCTGCGTCCATCTGTTTCCATGTGTCTATCCATATGTCCATCCCTGTGTCCATCCCTGTGTCCATCTGCATCAATTTGTGTCCATCCCC
Source organism: Haemorhous mexicanus (assembly GCF_027477595.1). NCBI lineage: Eukaryota > Metazoa > Chordata > Aves > Passeriformes > Fringillidae > Haemorhous > Haemorhous mexicanus. The sequence goes on along the minus strand of NC_082373.1, from coordinate 1,934,432 downwards.
GTTTCCATCCCTGCGTCCATCCCACTCTCCATCCCTGTGTCTGTGTCCATCTGTGTCCATCTCTGTCCATGTGTCCATCCCTGTGTCCATCTTTGTCCATCCCCATTTCCATCCCTGTGTCCATCTGTGTCCATCCCTGTGTCCATCCCTGTGTCCATCCCTGTGTCCATCCCTGTGTCCGTGTCCATCCCTGTTTCCATCCCTGTTTCCATCCTTGTTTCCATCCCCATTTCCATCCCTCTGTCCATCCCTGTGTCCATCCCTCTGTCCATCATTTCCATCCCTGTGTCCATCTGTGTCCATCCCTCTGTCCATCCCTGTGTCCATCTGTGTCCGTCCCTGTGTCCATCTCTGTGTCCATCCCTGTTTCCATTCCTGTGTCCATCTGTGTCCATCCCTGTTTCCATCCCTGTGTCCGTGTCCATCCCTGTGTCCATCCCTGTGTCCATTTGTGTCCATCCCTGCGTCCGTGTCCATCAGTGCCCATCGCTGTGTCCGTGAGCCTCCAGCCTCCATCCCCGTGCCCCCTCTCCCTCCTTGTCCCCTCCATCCCCTCCCGGCCACCAAGCCCCCCGTGTCCCCCCTGGCTGACCCCACCACGGGCTGTCCCTCACCTCCACAGGTGACTACTGGATCGACCCCAACCAGGGCTGCACCCTGGACGCCATCAAGGTCTTCTGCAACATGGCCACGGGGGAGACCTGTGTGTACCCCAGCCCCGGCAGCATCCCCAGGAAGAACTGGTGGAGCAGCAAGGCCAAGGAGAAGAAACACGTCTGGTTCGGCGAGACCATCAACGGCGGCTTCCACGTGGGTGTCCGGGCTGGGCACGGAGGGAGGAGGGTGGGATGGAGGTTCACAGGAAGGTTGGAGCTGATGTCCTTCAGGGAGGTGGAAATTTGGGTGGTTCTATCAGATATTGGGTGTTTTGAGGGTTTTATGGAAATCTTGGAGCTCATGTCCTTCAGGGAGGTGGAACATAAAAGTCTTGGAGCTCAAGTCCTTCCTGGAGGTGGAAATTTTGGTGGTTCTATCAGATATTGGGAGATTTCAGGATTATATGGAAATCTTGGAGCTCAAGTCCTTCCTGGGGGTGGAATTTTGGGTGGTTCTATCAGATATTGGGTGATTTGAGGGTTTTATGGAAATCTTGGAGCTCATGTCCTTCAGGGAGGTGGAACATGGAAGTCTTGGAGCTCAAGTCCTCCTGGAGGTGGAATTTTGGGTGGTTCTATCAGATATTGGGTGATTTGAGGATGATAAGGAAATCTTGGAGCTCAAGTCCCTCCTGGAGGTGGAATTTTGGGTGGTTCTATCAGATATTGGGTGATTTGAGGATGATAAGGAAATCTTGGAGCTCAAGTCCCTTCTGGAGGTGGAATTTTGGTGGTTCTATCAGATATTGGGTGATTTGAGGGTTTTATGGAAATCTTGAAGCTCAAGTCCTTCCTGGAGGTGGAAATTTTGGTGGTTCTATCAGATATTGGGTGTTTTGAGGGTTTTATGGAAATCTTGGAGCTCATGTCCTTCAGGGAGGTGGAACATAAAAGTCTTGGAGCTCAAGTCCTCCTGGAGGTGGAATTTTGGGTGGTTCTATCAGATATTGGGTGATTTGAGGGTTTTATGGAAATCTTGGAGCTCATGTCCTTCCTGGAGGTGGAATTTTGGTTGTTCTATCAGATATTGGGAGATTTCAGGGTTTTATGGAAATCTTGGAGTTCATCTCCTTCCTAGAGGTGGAATTTGGGTGGTTCTATCAGATATTGGGTGTTTTGAGGGTTTTATGGAAATCTTGGAGCTCATGTCCTTCAGGGAGGTGGAACATGGAAGTCTTGGAGCTCAAGTCCTTCCTGGAGGTGGAAATTTTGGTGGTTCTATCAGATATTGGGTGATTTGAGGGTTTTATGGAAATCTTGAAGCTCAAGTCCTTCCTGGAGGTGGAAATTTTGGTGGTTCTATCAGATATTGGGTGATTTGAGGGTTTTATGGAAATCTTGGAGCTCATGTCCTTCAGGGAGGTGGAACATGGAAGTCTTGGAGCTCAAGTCCTCCTGGAGGTGGAATTTTGGGTGGTTCTATCAGATATTGGGTGATTTGAGGATGATAAGGAAATCTTGGAGCTCAAGTCCCTTCTGGAGGTGGAATTTTGGTGGTTCTATCAGATATTGGGTGTTTTGAGGGTTTTATGGAAATCTTGGAGCTCAAGTCCTTCCTGGAGGTGGAATTTTGGTTGTTCTATCAGATATTGGGAGATTTCAGGGTTTTATGGAAATCTTGGAGTTCATCTCCTTCCTAGAGGTGGAATTTGGGTGGTTCTATCAGATATTGGGTGTTTTGAGGGTTTTATGGAAATCTTGGAGCTCAAGTCCTTCCTGGAGGTGGAATTTTGGTTGTTCTATCAGATATTGGGAGATTTCAGGGTTTTATGGAAATCTTGGAGTTCATCTCCTTCCTAGAGGTGGAATTTGGGTGGTTCTATCAGATATTGGGTGATTTGAGGGTTTTATGGAAATCTTGGAGCTCAAGTCCTTCAGGGAGGTGGAACATGGAAGTCTTGGAGCTCAAGTCCTCCTGGAGGTGGAATTTTGGGTGGTTCTATCAGATATTGGGTGATTTGAGGATGATAAGGAAATCTTGGAGCTCAAGTCCCTTCTGGAGGTGGAATTTTGGTGGTTCTATCAGATATTGGGTGTTTTGAGGGTTTTATGGAAATCTTGGAGCTCATGTCCTTCAGGGAGGTGGAACATGGAAGTCTTGGAGCTCAAGTCCTCCTGGAGGTGGAATTTTGGGTGGTTCTGTCAGATATTGGGTGATTTGAGGGTTTTATGGAAATCTTGGAGTTCATCTCCTTCCTAGAGGTGGAATTTGCTTGGTTCTATCAGATATTGGGTGATTTGAGGGTTTTATGGAAATCTTGGAGCTCAAGTCCTCCTGGAGGTGGAATTTTGGGTGGTTCTATCCGATATTGGGTGATTTGAGGATGATAAGGAAATCTTGGAGCTCAAGTCCCTCCTGGAGGTGGAATTTTGGGTGGTTCTATCAGATATTGGGTGATTTGAGGATTTTATGGAAATCTTGGAGCTCATGTCCTTCCTGGAGGTGGAATATGGAAATCTTGGAGCTGATGTCCTTCCTGGAGGTGGAAATTTTGGTGGTTCTATCAGATATTGGCTGATTTGAGGGTTTTATGGAAATCTTGGAGTTGATGTCCATGCTGGAGGTGGAATTTTGGGTGGTTCTATCAGATATTGGGAGATTTCAGGGTTTTATGGAAATCTTGGAGTTCACCTCCTTCCTAGAGGTGGAATTTGGGTGGTTCTATCAGATATTGGGTGATTTGAGGGTTTTATGGAAATCTTGGAGGTCATGTTCTTCCTGGAAGTAGAATATGGAAATCTTGGAGCTCAAGTCCTTCCTGGAGGTGAAATTTGGGTGGTTCTATCAGATATTGGGTGTTTTGAGGGTTTTATGGAAATCTTGGAGCTCATGTCCTTCAGGGAGGTGGAACATGGAAGTCTTGGACCTCAAGTCCTTCCTGGAGGTGGAAATTTTGGTGGTTCTGTCAGATATTGGGTGATTTCAGGATTTTATGGAAATCTTGGAGCTCAAGTCCTTCCTGGGGGTCGGATTTTGGGTGGTTCTGTCAGATATTGGGTGATTTGAGGGTTTTATGGAAATCTTGGAGCTCAAGTCCTCCTGGAGGTGGAATTTTGGTGGTTCTATCAGATATTGGGAGATTTCAGGGTTTTATGCAAATCTTGGAGCTCATGTCCTTCCTGGAGTTAGACTATGGAAATCTTGGAGCTCATGTCCTTCCTGGGGGTGGAATTTTGGGTGGTTCTATCAGATATTGGGTGATTTGAGGATGATATGGAAATCTTGGAGCTGATGTCCATCTTTGGGGTGAGATTGATGGGGTTTGGATCAGATATTGGTGAACTTAGGGATTTTATGGAAATCCTGGAGGCCATGTCCGGCCTTGAGGTGAAATTGCTGGGTTTGTACCAGAACTGGTTGATTTAGAGCCTTCCATGGAACTCTTGCCATCAGGCCGTGGCAGTTCCCAGCTCTGGGAAAACAACCCTCAGAAATTCTCCCAAAAAGCCCCAAAACCCACCCAAAAAGCCCCCAAACCCCCCAAACCCGCCGTCTGAGAGCCTCCCTCCCCCCGCAGTTCAGCTACGGCGCTGAGGAGCTGGCGCCCAACACGGCCAACATCCAGATGACCTTCCTGAGGCCATCTCCATCAGATATTGGTGGATTTAGGGATTTTATGGAAAACTTGGAAGCCATGTCCTTCTTTGGGGTGAAATTGATGGGGTTGGGATCAGATATTGGTGGATTTAGGGATTTTACGGAAATCCTGGAGGCCTTGAGGTGAAATTGATGGGTTTGTACCAGAACCGGTTGATTTCAAGACTTCCATGGAACTCTTGCCATCAGGCCGTGGCAGTTCCCAGCTCTGGGAAAGCAACCCTCGGAAATTCCCCCAAAACCCCCCAAAACTCCCCAAAAAGCCCCCAAACCCCCCAAACCCGCCGTCTGAGAGCCTCCCTCCCCCCGCAGTTCAGCTACGGCGCTGAGGAGCTGGCGCCCAACACGGCCAACATCCAGATGACCTTCCTGAGGCCATCTCCATCAGATATTGGTGGATTTAGGGATTTTATGGAAAACTTGGAAGCCATGTCCTTCTTTGGGGTGAAATTGATGGGGTTTGGATCAGATATTGGTGAACTTAAGGATTTTATGGAAATCCTGGAGGCCTTGAGGTGAAATTGATGGGTTTGTACCAGAACCGGTTGATTTCAAGACTTCCATGGAACTCTTGCCATCAGGCCGTGGCAGTTCCCAGCTCTGGGAAAGCAACCCTCAGAAATTCTCCCAAAAAGCCCCAAAACCCCCCCAAAACTCCCCAAAAAGCCCCCCAAACCCGCCGTCTGAGAGCCTCCCTCCCCCTGCAGTTCAGCTACGGTGCTGAGGAGCTGGCGCCCAACACGGCCAACATCCAGATGACCTTCCTGAGGCCATCTCCATCAGATATTGGTGGATTTAGGGATTTTATGGAAAACTTGGCAGCCATGTCCTTCTTTGGGGTGAAATTGATGGGGTTTGGATCAGATATTGGTGAACTTAGGGATTTTATGGAAATCCTGGAGGCCATGTCCTTCCTTGAGGTGAAATTGATGGGTTTGTACCAGAACCGGTTGATTTAGAGCCTTCCATGGAACTCTTGCCATCAGGCCGTGGCAGTTCCCAGCTCTGGGAAAGCAACCCTCGGGAATTCTCCCAAAAAGCCCCAAAACCCCCCAAAAAAGCCCCCAAAACCCCCCAAACCCGCCGTCTGAGAGCCTCCCTCCCCCCGCAGTTCAGCTACGGCGCTGAGGAGCTGGCGCCCAACACGGCCAACATCCAGATGACCTTCCTGAGGCCATCTCCATCAGATAGTGGTGGATTTAGGGATTTTATGGAAAACTTGGAAGCCATGTCCTTCTTTGGGGTGAAATTGATGGGGTTTGGATCAGATATTGGTGAACTTAGGGATTTTATGGAAATCCTGGAGGCCTTGAGGTGAAATTGATGGGTTTGTACCAGAACCGGTTGATTTAGAGCCTTCCATGGAACTCTTGCCATCAGGCCGTGGCAGTTCCCAGCTCTGGGAAAACAACCCTCAGAAATTCCCCCAAAAAGCCAAAAAACCCCCCAAAACCCCCCAAAAAACCCCCAAAAAAGCCCCCAAACCCCCCAAACCCGCCGTCTGAGAGCCTCCCTCCCCCCGCAGTTCAGCTACGGTGCTGAGGAGCTGGCGCCCAACACGGCCAACATCCAGATGACCTTCCTGAGGCCATCTCCATCAGATATTGGTGGATTTAGGGATTTTATGGAAATCTTGGAGCTGATGTCCATCTTTGGGGTGAAATTGATGGGGTTGGGATCAGATATTGGTGGACTTAGGGATTTTATGGAAATCCTGGAGGCCTTGAGGTGAAATTGCTGGGTTTGTACCAGAACTGGTTGATTTCAAGACTTCCATGGAACTCTTGCCATCAGGCCGTGGCAGTTCCCAGCTCTGGGAAAACAACCCTCAGAAATTCCCCCAAAAAGCCCCAAAACCCCCCAAAAAAGCCCCAAAACCCCCCAAAAAGCCCCAAAACACCCCCCAAAAAGCCCCCAAACCCCCCAAACCCGCCGTCTGAGAGCCTCCCTCCCCCCGCAGTTCAGCTACGGCGCTGAGGAGCTGGCGCCCAACACGGCCAACATCCAGATGACCTTTCTGAGGCCATCTCCATCAGATAGTGGTGGATTTAGGGATTTTATGGAAATCTTGGAAGCCATGTCCTTCTTTGGGGTGAAATTGATGGGGTTGGGATCAGATATTGGTGGATTTAGGGATTTTATGGAAAACTTGGAAGCCATGTCCTTCTTTGGGGTGAAATTGATGGGGTTGGGATCAGATATTGGTGAACTTAGGGATTTTATGGAAATCCTGGAGGCCATGTCCTTCCTTGAGGTGAAATTGATGGGTTTGTACCAGAACTGGTTGATTTAGAGCCTTCCATGGAACTCTTGCCATCAGGCCGTGGCAGTTCCCAGCTCTGGGAAAGGAACCCTCAGAAATTCCCCCAAAAAGCCCCCAAACCCCCCGTCTGAGAGCCTCCCTCCCCCTGCAGTTCAGCTACGGCGCTGAGGAGCTGGCGCCCAACACGGCCAACATCCAGATGACCTTCCTGAGGCCATCTCCATCAGATAGTGGTGGATTTAGGGATTTTATGGAAAACTTGGAAGCCATGTCCTTCTTTGGGGTGAAATTGATGGGGTTGGGATCAGATATTGGTGGACTTAGGGATTTTATGGAAATCCTGGAGGCCTTGAGGTGAAATTGATGGGTTTGTACCAGAACTGGTTGGTTTAGAGCCTTCCATGGAACTCTTGCCATCAGGCCGTGGCAGTTCCCAGCTCTGGGAAAACAACCCTCAGAATTTCCCCCAAAAAGCCCCAAAACCCCCCCAAAAAGCCCCCAAACCCCCCAAACCCGCCGTCTGAGAGCCTCCCTCCCCCCGCAGTTCAGCTACGGCGCTGAGGAGCTGGCGCCCAACACGGCCAACATCCAGATGACCTTCCTGAGGCTGCTGTCCACCGAGGGCTCCCAGAACGTCACCTACCACTGCAGGAACAGCGTGGCCTACCTGGACGGCGAGTCGGGCGGGCTGAGGAAGGCGCTGCTGCTCCAGGGCTCCAACGACGTGGAGATCCGCGCCGAGGGCAACAGCAGGTTCACCTACAGCGTGCTGGAGGACGGCTGCACGGTGAGTGAGGGGAGAGGGAAAGGGGGAAAGGGGGGGTCCCCGGGGGAGGAGGAATTGGTCAGGGTGAAATTGGGGCCTGGGGGGTGCCCAGGGAAGGAGGAACTGGTCAGGGTGAAATTGGGGCCTGGGGGGTGTCCAGGGGGAAGGAGGAATTGGTCAGGGTGAAATTGGGGTCTGGGGTCTGGGGGTGTCCGGGGGAGAGGAGGAATTGGTCAGGGTGAAATTGGGGTCTGGGGGGTGCCCAGGGGGAAGGAGGAATTGGTCAGGGTGAAATTGGGGTCTGGGGGGTGTCCAGGGAAGGAGGAATTGGTCAGAGTGAGATTGGGGTCTGGGGGGTGTCCAGGGAAGGAGGAATTGGTCAGGGTGAAATTGGGGCCTGGGGGTGCCCAGGGGGGAAGGAGGAATTGGTCAGGGTGAAATTGGGGTCTGGGGGTGTCCAGGGAGGGAGGAATTGGTCAGGGTGAAATTGGGGCCTGGGGGGTGCCCGGGGGGGGAGGAGGAATTGGTCAGGGTGAAATTGGGGCCTGGGGGGTGTCCAGGGAAGGAGGAATTGGTCAGGGTGAAATTGGGGTCTGGGGGTGCCCGGGGGAGGAGGAATTGGTCAGGGTGAAATTGGGGCCTGGGGGGTGTCCAGGGAAGGAGGAATTGGTCAGGGTGAAATTGGGGTCTGGGGGGGTGCCCGGGGAAGGAGGAATTGGTCAGGGTGAAATTGGGGTCTGGGGGGTGTCCAGGGAAGGAGGAATTGGTCAGGGTGAAATTGGGGTCTGGGGGGTGTCCAGGGGGAGGAGGAATTGGTCAGGGTGAAATTGGGGTCTGGGGGGTGTCCGGGGAAGGAGGAATTGGTCAGGGTGAAATTGGGGCCTGGGGGGTGCCCGGGGAAAGAGGAATTGGTCAGGGTGAAATTGGGGCCTGGGGGTGCCCAGGGGGAAGGAGGAATTGGTCAGGGTGAAATTGGGGACTGGGGGTGCCCGGGGGGGAGGAGGAATTGGTCAGGGTGAAATTGGGGTCTGGGGGTGTCCGGGGGAAGGAGGAATTGGTCAGGAATTGGTCAGGGTGAAATTGGGGCCTGGGGTCTGCAGGGTGCCCGGGGAAGGAGGAATTGGTCAGGGTGAAATTGGGGCCTGGGGGTGTCCAGGGAAGGAGGAATTGGTCAGGGTGAAATTGGGGCCTGGGGGGTGCCCGGGGGGGAGGAGGAATTGGTCAGGGTGAAATTGGGGTCTGGGGGTGTCCAGGGAAGGAGGAATTGGTCAGGGTGAAATTGGGGTCTGGGGGTGCCCAGGGGGAAGGAGGAATTGGTCAGGGTGAAATTGGGGTCTGGGGGTGTCCAGGGGGAAGGAGGAATTGGTCAGGGTGAAATTGGGGTCTGGGGGGTGTCCAGGGAAGGAGGAATTGATCAGGGTGAAATTGGGGACTGGGGGGGTGCCCGGGGGAGGAGGAATTGGTCAGGGTGAAATTGGGGTCTGGGGGGTGTCCAGGGAAGGAGGAATTGGTCAGGGTGAAATTGGGGTCTGGGGGTGTCCAGGGGGAAGGAGGAATTGGTCAGGGTGAAATTGGGGGCCTGGGGGGTGTCCAGGGGGAGGAGGAGGAATTGGTCAGGGTGAAATTGGGGTCTGGGGTCTGGGGGGTGCCCGGGAGAAGGAGGAATTGGTCAGGGTGAAATTGGGGTCTGGGGGGTGCCCGGGGGAGGAGGAATTGGTCAGGGTGAAATTGGGGTCTGGGGGGTGTCCAGGGAAGGAGGAATTGGTCAGGGTGAAATTGGGGTCTGGGGGTGCCCAGGGGGAAGGAGGAATTGGTCAGGGTGAAATTGGGGTCTGGGGGTGTCCGGGGGAAGGAGGAATTGGTCAGGGTGAAATTGGGGTCTGGGGGGTGTCCAGGGAAGGAGGAATTGGTCAGGGTGAAATTGGGGCCTGGGGGGTGTCCAGGGAAGGAGGAATTGGTCAGGGTGAAATTGGGGCCTGGGGGTGTCCGGGGAAGGAGGAATTGGTCAGGGTGAAATTGGGGCCTGGGTGTGTCCAGGGAAGGAGGAATTGGTCAGGGTGAAATTGGGGTCTGGGGGTGCCCAGGGGGAGGAGGAATTGGTCAGGGTGAAATTGGGGCCTGGGGGTGTCCAGGGGGGAGGAGGAATTGGTCAGGGTGAAATTGGGGTCTGGGGGTGCCCAGGGGACGAGGAGGAATTGGTCAGGGTGAAATTGGGGTCTGGGGGGGTGCCCGGGGGGGGAGGAGGAATTGGTCAGGGTGAAATTGGGGTCTGCAGGGTGTCCAGGGGGGAGGAGGAATTGGTCAGGGTGATTACAGGTGCTTGGAAGGCTCATGGAGTATTTTATGTAATTCTATTGTATTTACATTAGATTCTATCAAATATATTATAATATATATTGTTACATTACATTACATTACATTACGTTGCATTACATTACATTACATTGCATTACATTATATAAAATCTATTATAATCTATATTATTATATTACATTACATTACATTACATTACATCAAATATATTATAATCTATATTGTTATATTACATTACATTACATTATATAAAATCTATTATAATCTGTGTTATTATATTATATTACATTAGATTCTATCAAATATATTATAATATATATGGTTATATTACATTACATTACATTACATTCTATAAAATATATTATAATCTATATTGTTCTATCATATTACATTAGATTCTATAAAATCTATTATAATCTATATTGTTCTATTATATTACATTACATTACATAATATCAAATATATTATATGTTGTTATATTACATTACATTACATAATATCAAATATATTATAATCTATATTGTTATATTACATTACATTACATTATATAAAATCTATTATATTCTATATTATTATATTATATTACATTAGATTAGATTATATCAAATGTATTATAATCTATATTGTTATATTATATTACATTACATTATAACAAATATAATCTATATTGTTATATGATATTACATTACATTATAACAAATATATTATAAACTATATTGTTACATTATATTACATTACATTATATCATATCAAATATATTATAATATATATTGTTATTTTACATTACATTACATATCAAATATATTATAATCTATATTGTTATATTACATTATATCAAATATATTATAATATATTATTATAATACATTACACTACCTTATATCATATCAAATATATTATAATCTATATTGTTATATTATATCATATAACATTACATTACATCATATCAAATATATTATAATATATATTATTATATTACATTAAATTACATATCAAATATAATCTATATTATTACATTACATAATATCAAATCTATTATAATCTATATTATTATATTCCATTAGATTCTATCAAATATATTGTATAATATTACATAATCTAATATAATGTTATATTATATTATATTATATCAAATAGATTCTATTACATTCTAGAATATCATATCTATTATATTATATTATATTATATTATATTATATTACATTACATTACATTACATTATATTAATTATATTATATTATATTATATTATATTATATTATATTATATTATATTATATTATATTATATTATATTATATTATATTATATTATATTATTATAGTATAGTATAGTATATTATATTACATTAGGAAGGTCCTGGAAGATTAAATATCCCCATTTTTCTAAATTTGGGCTCAGACTGAGATTGGGAAGGTCCTGGAAGATTAAATAACCCCATTTTCCATTGCTAATGATAAATTTGGGTTGGGAAGGTCCTAGAAGATTAAACAACCCCAATTTTCTGATGTTCATGTTAAACCTGGGCTAAAACTGAGATTGGGAAGGTCCTAAAAGATTAAATTTGGGCTCAAACTGAGATTGGGAAGGTCCTAAAAGATTAAATTTGGGCTCAAACTGAGATTGGGAAGGTCCTGGAAGATTAACCAACCCCATTTTTCCAATGCTAATGATAAATTTGGGTTGGGAAGGTCCTGGAAGATTAAATAACCCCATTTTCCATTGCTAATGATAAATTTGGCTTGGGAAGGTCCTGGAAGATTAACCAACCCCATTTTTCCAATGCTAATGATAAATTTGGGTTGGGAAGGTCCTGGAAGATTAAATGACCCATTTTCTGATTCAAATGATAAATTTGGGCTCAAACTGAGATTGGGAAGGTCCTGGAAGATTAAACAACCCCATTTTCTGATTCAAATTATAAATTTGGGCTCAAACTGAGATTGGGAAGGTCCTGGAAGATTAAATAACCCCATTTTCTGATTCAAATGATAAATTTGAGCTCAAACTGAGATTGGGAAGGTCCTGGAAGATTAAATAACCCCATTTTCTATTGATAATGATAAATTTGGGTTGGGAAGGTCCTGGAAGATTAAATGACCCATTTTCTGATCCTAATGATAAATTTATGCTCAGACTGAGATTGGGAAGGTCCTGGAAGATTAAATAGCCCCATTTCCCAATCCTAATGATAAATTTGGCTTGGGAAGGTCCTGGAAGATTAACCAACCCCATTTTTCCAATGCTAATGATAAATTTGGGTTGGGAAGGTCCTGGAAGATTAAATAACCCCATTTTTCCAATGCTAATGATAAATTTGGGTGGAGAAAGTCCTGGAAGATTAAATAACCCCATTTTTCTAAATTTGGTCTCAAACTGAGATTGGGAAGGTCCTGGAAGATTAAATAACCCCATTTTCCATTGCTAATGATAAATTTGGCTTGGGAAGGTCCTGGAAGATTAACCAACCCCATTTTTCCAATGCTAATGATAAATTTGGGTTGGGAAGGTCCTGGAAGATTAAATAACCCCATTTTTCCAATGCTAATGATAAATTTGGGTTGGGAAGGTCCTGGAAGACTAAACAACCCCATTTTCCAATGGGGTTTTACCTGCTAATGATAAACTTGGTTCAAACTGAGATTGGGAAGGTCCTGGAAGATTAAATGACCCATTTTCTGATCCTAATGATAAATTTGGGCTCAAACTGAGATTGGGAAGGTCCTGGAAGATAAATTGACCCCATTTTCTATTGATAATGATAAATTTGGGTTGGGAGGGTCCTGGAAGATTAAATAACCCATTTCCCAATGCTGAAGATAGATTTGGGTTGGGAAGGTCCTGGAAGATTAAATAATCCCATTTTTTCCAATGCTAATGATAAATTTGGGTTGGGAAGGTCCTGGAAGATTAAATGACCCATTTTCTGATTCAAATGATAAATTTGGGCTCAAACTGAGATTGGGAAGGTCCTGGAAGATTAACCAACCCCATTTTTCCAATGCTAATGATAAACTTGGGTTCAAACTGAGATTGGGAAGGTCCTGGAAGATTAAATGACCCATTTTCTGATCCTAAGGAAAAATTTGAACTCAAACTGAGATTGGGAAGGTCCTGGAAGATTAAATAACCCCATTTTCCATTGGTAATGATAAATTTGGGTTGGGAAGGTCCTGGAAGATTAAATAACCCCATTTTTTGCCCATTTTTTCCCTGCTTGGTGTGTTTGTGAGGGAAAAAAAATGTGCCTGACGCCCAGTTTGGGTTCCAGCTGGGGTTGGCAGGGTCTGGCCGGGCCGTGGCAGGTGGAGTGACCCCGTTTTTGGCCTTTTTTCCCCCAGAAACACACGGGGAAGTGGGGCAGGACCGTCATCGAGTACCGCTCGCAGAAGACCTCGCGCCTGCCCATCGTGGACATTGCACCTTTGGACATTGGGGGACCCGAGCAGGAGTTTGGGGTCGACCTGGGCCCCGTCTGCTTCTTGTAAAAAAACAAAAAAACAAAAAAAAAAGGATTTTTTTGGGGTTTTTTTGGGGTTTTTTTGGGGTGTGGTTGTTTGGTTTTGGTTGGTTTTTTTGTTGTTGTTGTCGTGGTTTTTTTTTTGTTGTTCGTTTGGGTTTTTTGACCTGATTCCTTAAAAATAAGAAAAAAAAAACCCACAAAAAAATGGGATTCACCCCAAAAAGGAGCTGAGAATTCTGCACTGAAAGGGCTCACCCCGAATCAGGGAGCAACCACCTCATCCCAAGACCAGAATCAAAGGAAAAACCCGTTTATATTTATTTATTCTCTTCCTGCAAGACCTGTTTTTGAGGTCAGGTGGAGGTGGAAATGTCAGTGATCCCTTTTTCCCCCTGAAAAAATAAAATTTAAAAAAATGGGATTTCACCAACGCAGCGATCAAAAATCCCAAATTTTCCCCTTTCCTCCCCCCAGCAGGAGTGTTCGTGTACGAGATCAGTTAAAAAACACACCAAAAAAATCAAAAACTGGTGCTATTCTTGTAAAACAAGTCTGTATTTTTTAACATCTGTTGGTATAAAATGAAAAAAAAAAATCTAAAAAAAAAAAAACTTTTGGTCAAAAGTAAAAGTTGTCGAGTGTCTTTTTTTTTTTTCGGGGGTGTTTGGAGTAATTTAAATATTTTCTCCTCATTTTGACAGCTGTAAAGTTCTTTAGGTTGGGAAAAATATCCTCATTTTGGGGTAAAAATGTGAATTTTTGGGGGTGGGATGCTTCAAATTAAGGGGGAAGAGGAGGGGGAAAAATCCCCCTAAAAAAGCCAATTAAAAAAAGGGAAAAAATTGAAAAATTTTAGAGCAGAAACTCTTGGAAAAGGAGATTTAATTGTGGAATTTTTAAGATAATAATTAAGATTGGGATAAGGGGAGGCTGTCCCCTCCTCCAAATGAATTTTATCCTGTTTTTACCTGCAAAAAAATTCAATTTTTGGGGTTGTTTTGCAGCACTGGAAGCTGTTTTTTGCCTGCAAAAAAAATCAATTTTTGGGGCTGTTTTGCAGCACTGGAAGCTGTTTTTTACCTGCAAAAAAAATCAATTTTTGGGGTTTTTTTGCAGCACTGGAAGCTGTTTTATACCTGCAAAAAAAATCATATTTTGGGGCTGTTTTGCAGCACTGGAAACTGCAAAAAAATTCAATTTTTGGGGCTGTTTTGCAGCACTGGAAACTGCAAAAAAAAAATTCAATTTTTGGGGCTGTTTTACAGCACTGGAAGCTGGTTTTTACCTGCAAAAAATTTCAATTTTTGGGGCCCTTTTGCAGCACTGGAAACTGCAAAAAAAATCAATTTTTGGGGCTGTTTTGCAGCACTGCAAGCTGTTTTTTTACCTGCAAAAAATTTCAATTTTGGGGTTTTTTTTGCAGCATTGGAAGCTGTTTTTTACCTGCAAAAAAATTCAATTTTTGGGGCTGTTTTACAGCACTGGAAGCTGCAAAAAAGTTCAATTTTTGGGGCCATTTTGCAGCACTGGAAAATGCAAAAAATTTCAATTTTTGGGGCCGTTTTGCAGCACTGGAAACTGCAAAAAAATTCAATTTTTGGGGTTGTTTTGCAGCACTGGAAGCTGTTTTTTACCTGTAAAAAAAATTCAATTTTGGGTTTTTTTTTGCAGCACTGGAAGCTGCAGACTCCACTCTTGCCCTGCCACAAAAAATAGAAATTTTTCTCCTCCCCAGGCTGCTCATGACAGGCAAAAAAAAAGCTCAGGGATGGGATTTTTTTAATGATCTTGACAAAAATCAGCTCAGTGACCCCGAAAAGCCCCAAAGCTGCTCAGATCTCCCCTGCCAGAGGCCCCAGGCAGCTCCTGCTGAGGAATTCCTGAGTTTCACCCCAATTTTTTGGGGTCAAAACTCTTCTTTTTTTACCTCTGGGGATGACAAAGTTTCTCTCCGAGAAATAACTCGAAAATATTTTTTTTAAAAAAGCCATTTTGGGGTAAAATTTTGAGTTTTAAACCATCCCAAAAAGCTGGGAAAGTTTTGTTTTGTTTTGTTTTTTTTTGCCAAGCAGAAAAAAATTGGCAGTGGAAATTCATTAAGGAGGATTGGGGGATTAAAAAGGATTTTTTTCCACCCAAAAATGCTCTCCTAATGATGGGGGCTCTGCACCGAGGCTTTGGGGTCAAATTTTTCCCCTCCTGGTGCAGCCAAGCAGAAAATTTGGGGGTCCCTCCTAGGGGCAACCCCCCCAAAAAATATTCAAGGATTTTTGGAAGAGTTGGGGGGAAGAGGGGGGAAAAGAATGGGGGGAAACCCCCAGAAAAAAGAGAAAAAAATTTAAAAATCAGGATTCAATCCAACCAGGAAGGGGAAGAAAGTGGAGGAAAAGCAAAATTTGGGATTTCTTCATTTTCTTTAAAATAAAAATAAAAGGAAAAGTTGGTGGGGATTGGTCAGAGGGAAGGAGGGTGGGATTGGGACCCTGGTGGAGCTTTTTCCTCCTTATTTCCCCCCAAAAAATCCCAAAAAAAAAATTGGATTTTTTCAGCCTGGAGAAGGGAAGGGTCCAGGGTGACTTTTCAGGAGAGCTGGGGACAGATTTGGGATAAAGGACAGAGGGACAGGAGTGGCTTCCCACTGGGATCTGGAGGTTTGGGGGGGATTTTGGGATGGAATTCCCATCCCTGGGAGGAGTTTTAGCATCACCCCCAACCCATTCTGGGATTTTGTGGAAATCCATCAGCAAAAAAATGGATTTTTTGGGGAAAAAAAAACACCACAGGAACAATCCCAACAGAGGAAAAATAATAATTTATTAAAAAAAAAAAAAAAAAAATCAAGGCCAGCACATGGAAAGATCCAAATCAGGTTTATTGGAGAATTCAGCCCTACAAAGGCTGCAGGGGCAGGAATGTCCTGCTGGAAAAAGGAGCAAAAAGTGGATTTTGTGGCAGTGTCACCCAAAAATTTGGGGATTTTCCCACTGAGGAAATGTAGCTGGGTCTGGCTCTTGAATCCCATGGGAAATGAGGGCTGAAATCCCAGAAAAAACCTCCCCAAAAGAGGCAAAATGCCAAAAGGGCTGCGGGGGCAGGGCTGTGCCTGGCAGGAATGTCCTGGCAGGGAGGCCTTGGAATGCCAGCCTCCCCCAGAACCCCCTCCAGGCCCGGCTGCTTTGGGAAGTGGAGCACAAAGAGAGCAAATTCCAGGACCTGAAACCCCAGGGAAGAAGCTCTGGATGCCAAAGGGGTCGGGGGAAAACGAGGGGGAAGTTGGATCCAAAGGTTTGGGGTCCTTTGCTTCCTTCCAGGGGCTCGTTCTGGGTGGGATCTCTCCCTTTTTGGGGGGTGCTGAGGTGCAGGAAAATAAAAAAAAAACCAAAAAACCCAATCCATTTACTCTCTAAAATTTGCAAAGCAAATCTCTGGGATTTCAGCCCCTCAATCCAGGAGGGAAAGTTCCAGATTGCTGGGCAGGGAGGGAAGAAATTTAATCCAAAGGTTTGGGGTCCTTGCTTCCTTCCAGGGGCTCGTTCTGGGTGGGATCTCTCCCTTTTTGGGGTCCTGAGGTGCAGGAAAATAAAAAAAAACAAAAAACCCAATTCATTTCCTCTCCAAAATGAAATCAATTCACCCCAAAACACCCTGAGGTGGTGCCCAGCTCCCAGAGCAGGTGGGAATCAGATTTTTGGGATTTCAGCCTCTAAATCCAGGAGGGAAAGTTCCAGATTGCTGGGCAGGAAGGGAAGAAGTTTAATCCAAAGGTTTGGGGTCCTTTCTTCCTTCCAGGGGCTCGTTCTGGGTGGGATCTCTCCCTTTTTGGGGTGCTGAGGTGCAGGAAAATAAAAAAAAACCAAAAACCCAATTCATTTACTCTCTAAAATGAAATCAATTCACCCCAAAACACCCTGAGGTGGTGCCAAGATTCCAGAGCAGGTGGGAACCAAATCTCTGGGATTTCAGCCCCTCAATCCAGGAGGGAAAGTTCCAGATTGTTCAGCACTTCCAGAGCAGGAGGGAATCAGATTTTTGGGATTTCAGCCCCTCAGTTCAGGAGGGAAAGTTCCAGATTGCTGGGCAGGGAGGGAAGAAGTTGAATCCAAAGGTTTGGGGTCCTTGCTTCCTTCCAGGGGCTCGTTCTGGGTGGGATCTCTCCCTTTTTGGGGTGCTGAGGTGCAGGAAAATAAAAAAAAAAAAAACAAAAAACCAAATCCATTTACTCTCTAAAATTTGCAAAGCAAATCTCTGGGATTTCAGCCCCTAAATTCAGGAGGGAAAGTTCCAGATTGTTCAGCACCTCCAGAGCAGGAAGGAATCAGATTTTTGGGATTTCAGCCCCCAAATTCAGGAGGGAAAGTTCCAGATTGCTGGGCAGGAAGGGAAGAAGTTGAATCCAAAGGTTTGGGGTCCTTGCTTCCTTCCAGGGGCTCATTCTGGGTGGGATCTCTCCCTTTTTGGGAGGTGCTGAGGTGCAGGAAAATAAAAAAAAAAAACAAAAAACCAAATCCATTTACTCTCTAAAATTTGCAAAGCAAATCTCTGGGATTTCAGCCCCTCAATCCAGGAGGGAAAGTTCCAGATTGCTGGGCAGGGAGGGAAGAAATTTAATCCAAAGGTTTGGGGTCCTTGCTTCCTTCCAGGGGCTCGTTCTGGGTGGGATCTCTCCCTTTTTGGGGTGCTGAGGTGCAGGAAAATAAAAAAAAACCCAAAAAACCCAATCCATTTACTCTCTAAAATTTGCAAAGCAAATCTCTGGGATTTCAGCCCCTCAATCCAGGAGGGAAAGTTCCAGATTGTTCAGCACTTCCAGAGCAGGTGGGAATCAGATTTTTGGGATTTCAGCCCCTCAATCCAGGAGGGAAAGTTCCAGATTGTTCAGCACTTCCAGAGCAGGTGGGAATCAGATTTTTGGGATTTCAGCCTCTAAATCCAGGAGGGAAAGTTCCAGATTGCTCAGCACTTCCAGAGCAGGTGGGAATCAGATTTTTGGGATTTCAGCCCCTCAGTCCAGGAGGGAAAGTTCCAGATTGCTGGGCAGGGAGGGAAGAAGTTGAATCCAAAGGTTTGGGGTCCTTGCCTCCTTCCAGGGGCTCGTTCTGGGTGGGATCTCTCCCTTTTTGGGGTGCTGAGGTGCAGGAAAATAAAAAAAACCAAAAAACCAAATTCATTTCCTCTCCAAAATGAAATCAATTCACCCCAAAACACCCTGAGGTGGTGCCAAGCTCCCAGAGCAGGTGGGAATCAAATCTCTGGGATTTCAGCCCCTCAATTCAGGAGGGAAAGTTCCAGATTGCTGGGCAGGGAGGAAGGGAGGGAGTTGAATCCAAAGGTTTGGGGTCCTTTGCCTCCTTCCAGGGGCTCGTTCTGGGTGGGATCTCTCCCTTTTTGGGGTGCTGAGGTGCAGGAAAATAAAAAAAAAAACAAAAAACCCAATCCATTTCCTCTCCAAAATGAAATCAATTCACCCCAAAACACCCTGAGGTGGTGCCAAGATTCCAGAGCAGGTGGGAATCAGATTTTTGGGATTTCAGCCCCTCAATCCAGGAGAGAAAGTTCCAGATTGTTCAGCACTTCCAGAGCAGGTGGGAATCAAATCTCTGGGATTTCAGCCCCTCGATCCAGGAGGGAAAGTTCCAGATTGTTGGGCAGGAAGGGAAGAAGTTGAATCCAAAGGTTTGGGGTCCTTTGCTTCCTTCCAGGGGCTCGTTCTGGGTGGGATCTCTCCCTTTTTGGGGTGCTGAGGTGCAGGAAAATTAAAAAGAACAAAAAACCCAATTCATTTACTCTCCAAAATGAAATCAATTCACCCCAAAACACCCTGAGGTGGTGCCCAGCTTCCAGAGCAGGTGGGAATCAAATCTCTGGGATTTCAGCCCCTCAGTCCAGGAGGGAAAGTTCCAGATTGCTGGGCAGGGAGGGAAGAAGTTGAATCCAAAGGTTTGGGGTCCTTTGCCTCCTTCCAGGGGCTCATTCTGGGTGGGATCTCTCCCTTTTTGGGGTGCTGAGGTGCGGGAAAATAAAAAAACCCAAAAAACCAAATCCATTTCCTCTCCAAAATGAAATCAATTCACCCCAAAACACCCTGAGGTGGTGCCAAGCTCCCAGAGCAGGTGGGAATCAAATCTCTGGGATTTCAGCCTCTAAATCCAGGAAGGAAAGTTCCAGATTGTTCAGCACTTCCAGAGCAGGTGGGAATCAGATTTTTGGGATTTCAGCCCCTCAATCCAGGAGGGAAAGTTCCAGATTGTTCAGCACTTCCAGAGCAGGAGGGAATCAGATTTTTGGGATTTCAGCCCCTCGATCCAGGAGGGAAAGTTCCAGATTGCTGGGCAGGAAGGGAAGAGGTTCAATCCAAAGGTTTGGGGTCCTTTGCCTCCTTCCAGGGGCTCATTCTGGGTGGGATCTCTCCCTTTTTGGGGTGCTGAGGTGCTGGAAAATAAAAAAAAAAACAAAAAACCAAATTCATTTACTCTCTAAAATGAAATCAATTCACCCCAAAACACCCTGAGGTGGTGCCAAGCTCCCAGAGCAGGTGGGAATCAAATCTCTGGGATTTCCCTAAATTCAGGAGGGAAAGTTCCAGATTGTTCAGCACTTCCAGAGCAGGTGGGAATCAGATTTTTGGGATTTCAGCCCCTCAGTTCAGGAGAGAAAGTTCCAGATTGTTCAGCACTTCCAAAGAAGGTGGGAATCAGATTTTTGGGATTTCAGCCTCTAAATTCAGGAGGGAAAGTTCCAGATTGTTCAGCACTTCCAGAGCAGGAGGGAATCAGATTTTTGGGATTTCAGTCCCTAAATTCAGGAGAGAAAGTTCCAGATTGTTCAGCACCTCCAGAGCAGGTGGGAATCAGATTTTTGGGATTTCAGCTCCTAAATTCAGGAGGGAAAGTTCCAGATTGCTGGGCAGGGAGGGAAGAAGTTGAATCCAAAGGTTTGGGGTCCTTTGCCTCCTTCCAGGGGCTCGTTCTGGGTGGGATCTCTCCCTTTTTGGGGTGCTGAGGTGCTGGAAAATAAAAAAAAAACCAAAAAACCCAATTCATTTACTCTCCAAAATGAAATCAATTCACCCCAAAACACCCTGAGGTGGTGCCAAGCTCCCAGAGCAGGTGGGAATCAAATCTCTGGGATTTCAGCCCCTCAATCCAGGAGGGAAAGTTCCAGATTGCTGGGCAGGGAGGGAAGAAATTTAATCCAAAGGTTTGGGGTCCTTGCTTCCTTCCAGGGGCTCGTTCTGGGTGGGATCTCTCCCTTTTTGGGGTGCTGAGGTGCAGGAAAATAAAAAAAAAAACAAAAACCAAATCCATTTACTCTCTAAAATTTGCAAAGCAAATCTCTGGGATTTCAGCCCCTCAATCCAGGAGGGAAAGTTCCAGATTGTTCAGCACTTCCAGAGCAGGAGGGAATCAGATTTTTGGGAATTCAGCTCCTCAGTCCAGGAGGGAAAGTTCCAGATTGCTGGGCAGGGAGGGAAGAAGTTGAATCCAAAGGTTTGGGGTCCTTGCTTCCTTCCAGGGGCTCGTTCTGGGTGGGATCTCTCCCTTTTTGGGGTGCTGAGGTGCAGGAAAATAAAAAAAACCAAAAAAACAAATCCATTTACTCTCCAAAATGAAATCAATTCACCCCAAAACACCCTGAGGTGGTGCCAAGCTTCCAGAGCAGGTGGGAATCAAATCTCTGGGATTTCAGCCTCTAAATTCAGGAGGGAAAGTTCCAGATTGTTCAGCACTTCCAGAGCAGGTGGGAATCAGATTTTTGGGATTTCAGCCCCTCAATCCAGGAGGGAAAGTTCCAGATTGCTGGGCAGGAAGGGAAGAAGTTGAATCCAAAGGTTTGGGGTCCTTGCTTCCTTCCAGGGGCTCGTTCTGGGTGGGATCTCTCCCTTTTTGGGGTGCTGAGGTGCAGGAAAATAAAAAAAAAACCAAAAAACCAAATTCATTTACTCTCTAAAATGAAATCAATTCACCCCAAAACACCCTGAGGTGGTGCCAAGCTCCCAGAGCAGGTGGGAACCAAATCTCTGGGATTTCAGCCCCTCAGTCCAGGAGGGAAAGTTCCAGATTGCTGGGCAGGGAGGGAAGAAATTTAATCCAAAGGTTTGGGGTCCTTGCTTCCTTCCAGGGGCTCGTTCTGGGTGGGATCTCTCCCTTTTTGGGGTCTTGAGGTGCAGGAAAATAAAAAAAACCCAAAAAATCATATCCATTTACTCTCCAAAATTAAATAATAAATTCACCCCAAAACACCCTGAGGTGGTGCCCAGCTCCCAGAGCAGGAGGGAATCAGATCTCTGGGATTTCAGCCTCTCAGTCCAGGAGGGAAAGTTCCAGATTGCTGGGCAGGAAGGGAAGAAATTTAATCCAAAGGTTTGGGGTTCTTGCTTCCTTCCAGGGGCTCGTTCTGGGTGGGATCTCTCCCTTTTTGGGGTGCTGAGGTGCAGGAAAATAAAAAAACCCAAAAACCCAAATCCATTTCCTCTCCAAAATGAAATCAATTCACCCCAAAACACCCTGAGGTGGTGCCAAGCTCCCAGAGCAGGTGGGAATCAGATTTTTGGGATTTCAGCCCCTCAGTCCAGGAGGGAAAGTTCCAGATTGTTCAGCACTTCCAGAGCAGGTGGGAATCAAATCTCCGGGATTTCAGCCCCTCAGTTCAGGAGGGAAAGTTCCAGATTGCTGGGCAGGGAGGGAAGAAGTTGAATCCAAAGGTTTGGGGTCTTTGCCTCCTTCCAGGGGCTCGTTCTGGGTGGGATCTCTCCCTTTTTGGGGTGCTGAGGTGCAGGAAAATAAAAAAAAACCCAAAAAACCCAATTCATTTCCTCTCCAAAATGAAATCAATTCACCCCAAAACACCCTGAGGTGGTGCCAAGCTCCCAGAGCAGGTGGGAATCAAATCTCTGGGATTTCAGCCCCTCAGTCCAGGAGGGAAAGTTCCAGATTGCTGGGCTGGGAGGAAAGAAGTTGAATCCAAAGGTTTGGGGTCCTTTGCCTCCTTCCAGGGGCTCGTTCTGGGTGGGATCTCTCCCTTTTTGGGGGGTGCTGAGGTGCTGGAAAATAAAAAAAACCAAAAAACCCAATTCATTTACTCTCCAAAATTAAATAATAAATTCACCCCAAAACACCCTGAGGTGGTGCCCAGCTCCCAGAGCAGGTGGGAACCAAATCTCTGGGATTTCAGCCCCTCAATCCAGGAGGGAAAGTTCCAGATTGCTCAGCACTTCCAGAGCAGGTGGGAATCAGATTTTTGGGATTTCAGCCTCCAAATTCAGGAGGGAAAGTTCCAGATTGTTCAGCACTTCCAGAGCAGGTGGGAATCAAATCTCTGGGATTTCAGCCCCTAAATTCAGGAGAGAAAGTTCCAGATTGTTCAGCACTTCCAAAGAAGGTGGGAATCAGATTTTTGGGATTTCAGCCCCTAAATTCAGGAGGGAAAGTTCCAGATTGCTGGGCAGGGAGGGAAGAAGTTGAATCCAAAGGTTTGGGGTCCTTGCTTCCTTCCAGGGGCTCGTTCTGGGTGGGATCTCTCCCTTTTTGGGGTGCTGAGGTGCAGGAAAATCAACTCATTTCCCCTGAAAAAACAAAAAAAACCCCAAACCTAAATCCATTTACTCTTCAAAATTAAATAATAAATTCACCCCAAAACACCCTGAGGTGGTGCCAAGCTCCCAGAGCAGGTGGGAATCAAATCTCTGGGATTTCAGCCCCTCAATCCAGGAGGGAAAGTTCCAGATTGCTCAGCACTTCCAGAGCAGGAGGGAATCAGATTTTTGGGATTTCAGCCCCTAAATTCTGGAGGGAAAGTTCCAGATTGCTCAGCACTTCCAGAGCAGGTGGGAATCAGATTTTTGGGATTTCAGCCCCTCGATTCAGGAAGGAAAGTTCCAGATTGCTGGGCAGGGAGGAAGGGGAGCAGCGCCCCCGCAGGAGCTGCCGGGTTTGTCCCCGCAGTGCCACTCACGGTCCCTGGGTGTCCTCAGGGTGTCCTCAGGGTGTCCTCGGTGTCCTCAGGGTGTCCCCAGGGCCGGGGCCGTGGAGTTGGAGCTGCAGTCCAGGTAGTGGAAGGTCTCCAAGGTGCTCTGGGTGCTGTGGCCGAGGTAGGAGAGCTTCACCGAGGTCCTGGCAGGGTAAAGGAACAACAATTCATCAAATTTCCTCTTTTTGTCAAAAAAAAAACCCCCAAATTCCTGCGGGTTTTGGTGGAAAGGTGAGGATGGCATCCTCGGGAGGAGCTCCAAGAAGCAGGAGAGGCACCCACCTCATGAGGATGACGATGTTGTGGACCTTGACCTTGGGCAAAGTGCAGAAAAAACTGGAAAAGATCAAGAAAAAGGGAGAAAATTGAGGAATTTGGGGTTTTTTTGGCAAATCCTGCTGGGATTTTTCACTTTGGTGTCAATGAAATGGGTCAGAAAGGGAGAAAATTGAGGAATTTGGGGTTTTTTGGGCAAATCCTGCTGGGATTTTTCAGTTTGGTGTCAATGAAATGGGTCAGAAAGGGAGAAAATTGAGGAATTTGGGGTTTTTTTGGCAAATCCTGCTGGGATTTTTCACTTTGCTGTCACTGAAATGGGTCAGAAAGGGAGAAAATTGAGGAATTTGGGGTTTTTTTGGAAACTCCTGCTGGGATTTTTCAGTTTGGTGTCAATGAAATGGGTCAGAGAGGGAGAAAATTGAGGAATTTGGGGTTTTTTTGGCAAATCCTGCTGGGATTTTTCAGTTTGGTGTCAATGAAATGGGTCAGAAAGGGAGAAAATTGAGGAATTTGGGGTTTTTTTGGCAAATCCTGCTGGGATTTTTCCCTTTGGTGTCAATCAAAGGGGTCAGAAAGGGAGAAAATTTAGGAATTTGGGGTTTTTGGGCAGCCCCTGCTGGGATTTTTCACTTTGGTGTCACTGAAATGGGTCAGAAAGGGAGAAAATTGAGGAATTTGGGGTTTTTGGGCAAATCCTGCTGGGATTTCTCACTTTGGTGTCATTGAAATGGGTCAGAAAGGGAGAAAATTGAGGAATTTGGGGTTTTTTGGGCAGCTCCTGCTGGGATTTCTCACTTAGGTTTCAAGGAAATGGGTCAGAAAGGGAGAAAATTGAGGAATTTGGGGTTTTTTGGCAGCCCCTGCTGGGATTTTTCACTTTGGTGTCATGGAAATGGGTCAGAAAAGGAGAAAATTGAGGAATTTGGGGTTTTTTGGCAAATCCTGCTGGGATTTTTCACTTTGGTGTCAATAAATAGGTGAAAAAGGGAGAAAATTGAGGAATTTGGGGTTTTTTGGAAACTCCTGCTGGGATTTTCCACTTTGGTGTCAATGAAATGGGTCAGAAAGGGAGAAAATTGAGGAATTTGGGGTTTTTGGGCAGCCCCTGCTGGGATTTTTCACTTTGGTCTCAATGAAATGGGTCAGAGAGGGAGAAAATTGAGGAATTTGGGGTTTTTTGGGCAGCCCCTGCTGGGATTTTTCACTTTGGTGACAATCAATGGGGTCAGAAATGGAGAAAATTGAGGAATTTGGGGTTTTTGGGCAGCTCCTGCTGGGATTTCTCACTTTGGTGTCAATGAAATGGGTCAGAAAGGGAGAAAATTGAGGAATTTGGGGTTTTTGGGCAGCTCCTGCTGGGATTTCTCACTTTGGTGTCAAGGAAATGGGTCAGAAAGGGAGAAAATTGAGGAATTTGGGGTTTTTGGGCAGCTCCTGCTGGGATTTCTCACTTTGGTGTCAAGGAAATGGGGCAGAAAGGGAGAAAATTGAGGAATTTGGGGTTTTTTGGCAAATCCTGCTGGGATTTTTCACTTTGGTGTCACTGAAATGGGTCAGAAAGGGAGAAAATTGAGGAATTTGGGGTTTTTGGGCAGCTCCTGCTGGGATTTCTCACTTTGGTGTCAAAGGGGTCAGAAAGGGAGAAAATTGAGGAATTTGGGGTTTTTTGGGCAGCTCCTGCTGGGATTTTTCACTTTGGTGTCACTGAAATGGGTCAGAAAGGGAGAAAATTGAGGAATTTGGGTTTTTGGGCAGCTCCTGCTGGGATTTCTCACTTTGGTGTCAAGGAAATGGGTCAGAAAGGGAGAAAATTGAGGAATTTGGGTTTTTTTGGGCAGCTCCTGCTGGGATTTCTCACTTTGGTGTCAATCAAAGGGGTCAGAGAGGGAGAAAATTGAGGAATTTGGGTTTTTTTGGGCAGCTACTGCTGGGATTTTTCACTTTGGTGTCAATGAAATGGGTCAGAAATGGAGAAAATTGAGGAATTTGGGGTTTTTTTGGCAAATCCTGCTGGGATTTTTCACTTTGGTGTCACTGAAATGGGTCAGAAAGGGAGAAAATTGAGGAATTTGGGGTTTTTTGGCAAATCCTGCTGGGATTTTTCACTTTGGTGTCAAGGAAATGGGTCAGAAAGGGAGAAAATTGAGGAATTTGGGGTTTTTGGGCAGCTCCTGCTGGGATTTCTCACTTTGGTGTCAATAAATGGGTCAGAAAGGGAGAAAATTGAGGAATTTGGGGTTTTTTGGCAAATCCTGCTGGGATTTTTCACTTTGGTGGCAATGAAATGGGTCAGAAAGGGAGAAAATTGAGGAATTTGGGGTTTTTTGCCAAATCCTGCTGGGATTTTTCTCTTTGGTGTCAATCAAAGGGGTCAGAAATGGAGAAAATTGAGGAATTTGGGGTTTTTGGGCAGCCCCTGCTGGGATTTCTCACTTTGGTGTCACTGAAATGGGTCAGAAAGGGAGAAAATTGAGGAATTTGGGGTTTTTTTGCTGCTCCTGCTGGGATTTTTCACTTTGGTGTCATTGAAATGGGTCAGAAAGGGAGAAAATTGAGGAATTTGGGTTTTTTTGGGCAGCCCCTGCTGGGATTTTTCACTTTGGTGTCAATCAAAGGGGTCAGAAAGGGAGAAAATTGAGGAATTTGGGTTTTTTTGGCAAATCCTGCTGGGATTTCTCACTTTGGTGTCAATGAAATGGGTCAGAAAGGGAGAAAATTGAGGAATTTGGGGTTTTTTGGGCAAATCCTGCTGGGATTTCTCACTTTGGTGTCACTGAAATGGGACAGAAAGGGAGAAAATTGGGGAATTTGGGGATTTTGGGCAAATCCTGCTGGGATTTCTCACTTTGGTGTCACTGAAATGGGTCAGAAAGGGAGAAAATTGAGGAATTTGGGGTTTTTGGCAGCTCCTGCTGGGATTTCTCACTTTGGTGTCAAGGAAATGGGTCAGAAAGGGAGAAAATTGAGGAATTTGGGATTTTTTGGCAGCTCCTGCTGGGATTTTTCACTTTGGTGTCAATGAAATGGGTCAGAAAGGGAGAAAATTGAGGAATTTGGGGTTTTTTGGCAGCCCCTGCTGGGATTTTTCACTTTGGTGTCAATGAAATGGGTCAGAAAGGGAGAAAATTGAGGAATTTGGGGTTTTTGGGCAGCTACTGCTGGGATTTCTCACTTTGGTGTCACTGAAATGGGTCAGAAAGGGAGAAAATTGAGGAATTTGGGGTTTTTTTGGCAAATCCTGCTGGGATTTTTCACTTTGGTGTCACTGAAATGGGTCAGAAAGGGAGAAAATTGAGGAATTTGGGGTTTTTGGGCAGCCCCTGCTGGGATTTTTCACTTTGGTGTCAAGGAAATGGGTCAGAAAAGGAGAAAATTGAGGAATTTGGGGTTTTTTGGCAGCCCCTGCTGGGATTTTTCACTTTGGTGTCAATGAAATGGGTCAGAAAGGGAGAAAATTGAGGAATTTGGGGTTTTTGGGCAAATCCTGCTGGGATTTTTCACTTTGGTGTCACTGAAATGGGTCAGAAAGGGAGAAAATTGAGAAATTTGGGGTTTTTTGGGCAAATCCTGCTGGGATTTTTCACTTTGGTGTCACTGAAATGGGTCAGAAAGGGAGAAAATTGAGGAATTTGGGGTTTTTGGGCAGCCCCTGCTGGGATTTTTCACTTTGGTGTCACTGAAATGGGTCAGAAAGGGAGAAAATTGAGGAATTTGGGGTTTTTTGCCAAATCCTGCTGGGATTTTTCTCTTTGGTGTCAATCAAAGGGGTCAGAAATGGAGAAAATTGAGGAATTTGGGGTTTTTGGGCAGCTCCTGCTGGGATTTTTCACTTTGGTGTCAAAGGGGTCAGAAATGGAGAAAATTGAGGAATTTGGGGTTTTTGGGCAGCCCCTGCTGGTATTTCTCACTTTGGTGTCAATGAAATGGGTCAGAAAGGGAGAAAATTGAGGAATTTGGGGTTTTTTTGCTGCTCCTGCTGGGATTTTTCACTTTGGTGTCATTGAAATGGGTCAGAAAGGGAGAAAATTGAGGAATTTGGGTTTTTTTGGGCAGCCCCTGCTGGGATTTTTCACTTTGGTGTCAATCAAAGGGGTCAGAAAGGGAGAAAATTGAGGAATTTGGGTTTTTTTGGCAGCCCTTGCTGGGATTTTTCACTTTGGTGTCAATGAAATGGGTCAGAAAGGGAGAAAATTGAGGAATTTGGGGTTTTTTGGCAAATCCTGCTGGGATTTCTCACTTTGGTGTCAAGGAAATGGGTCAGAAAGGGAGAAAATTGAGGAATTTGGGTTTTTTTGGGCAGCTCCTGCTGGGATTTCTCACTTTGGTGTCACTGAAATGGGTCAGAAAGGGAGAAAATTGAGGAATTTGGGGTTTTTTGGCAAATCCTGCTGGGATTTTTCACTTTGGTGTCAATGAAATGGGTCAGAAAGGGAGAAAATTGAGGAATTTGGGGTTTTTGGGCAGCTCCTGCTGGGATTTTTCACTTTGGTGTCAAGGAGATGGGTCAAAAAGAGAGAAAATTGAGGAATTTGGGGTTTTTGGGCAAATCCTGCTGGGATTTTTCACTTTGGTGTCAATCAAAGGGGTCAGAAAGGGAGAAAATTGAGGAATTTGGGGTTTTTTGGGCAGCCCCTGCTGGGATTTCTCACTTTGGTGTCAATCAAAGGGGTCAGAAAGGGAGAAAATTGAGGAATTTGGGGGTTTTTGGCAAATCCTGCTGGGATTTTTCACTTTGGTGTCAATTAAATGGGTCAGAAAGGGAGAAAATTGAGAAATTTGGGTTTTTTTGGCAGCCCTTGTTGGTATTTCTCACTTTGGTGTCAAGGAAATGGGTCAGAAAGGGAGAAAATTGAGGAATTTGGGGTTTTTGGGCAGCCCCTGCTGGGATTTTTCACTTTGGAGTCAATGAAATGGGTCAGCAAGGGAGAAAATTGAGGAATTTGGGGTTTTTGGGCAGCCCCTGCTGGGATTTTTCACTTTGGTGTCACTGAAATGGGTCAGAAAGGGAGAAAATTGAGGAATTTGGGGTTTTTTGGCAAATCCTGCTGGGATTTCTCACTTTGGTGTCACGGAAATGGGTCAGAAAGGGAGAAAATTGAGGAATTTGGGGTTTTTTGGGCAGCTCCTGCTGGGATTTCTCACTTTGGTGTCAACAAAACCTTGAGAGAATTCCTGGCAAAGGGATTGAGCAGGAAAAGGCAGGGATTTCCAATTCTTTTCCAATTAAAAATAATTTAATAATGAATTAATTTTAAATAATTCCCAATTATTTTTAATTGAAAAATTAATTTCCCCAGTTTTAATCCTTATTACGGGTAGGACAGGGATCCACCCAGCTCTACCTAAAAATAATTCCCAATTAATTTTAATTAAAAAATGAATTTCCTATATTTTAATTTTTTAAAAAATTCCCAATTATTTTTAATTTAAAAATGAATTTCCGCTATTTTATTCCTTACTACAGGTAGGACAGGGATCCACCCAGCTCTGCCTAAAAATAATTCCCAATTATTTTTAATTAAAAAATGAATTTTCCATATTTTAATCAAAAAATAATTCCCAATTATTTTTAATTTAAAAATTAGTTTTCTATATTTTAATCCTTACTACAAGTAGGACAGGGATCCACCCAGCTCTGCCTAAAAATAATTCCCAATTATTTTTAATTGCAAAATTAATTTCCTATATTTTAATCTAAAAATAATTCCCAATTATTTTTAATTTAAAAATGAATTTCCTCTATTTTATCCTTACTACAGGTAGGACAGGGATCCACCCAGCTCTGCCTAAAAATAATTCCTGATTACTTTTAATTAAAAATGAATTTCCTATTTTTTAATCAAAAATAATTCCCGATTATATTTAATTTAAAAATTAATTTTCTATATTTTAATCACAAAATAATTCCCAATTATTTTTAATTTAAAAATGTATTTCCTCTATTTTATTCCTTACTACAGGTAGGACAGGGATCCACCCAGCTTGGCCTAAAAATAATTCCCAATTATTTTTAATTAAAAATGAATTTCCTCTATTTTATTCCTTACTACAGGTAGGACAGGGATCCACCCAGCTCTGCCTAAAAATAATTCCTAATTATTTTTAATTACAAATGAATTTCCTATATATTAATCAAAAATAATTCCCAATTATTTTTAATTTAAAAATTAATTTTCTATATTTTAATCACAAAATAATTCCCAATTATTTTTAATTAAAAATTAATTGCCTATATTTTATTCCTTACTACAGGTAGGACAGGGATCCACCCAGCTCTGCCTAAAAATAATTCCCAATTATTTCTAATTAAAAAATGAATTTCCTATATTTTTATCCTTACTACAGGTAGGACAGGGATCCACCCAGCTCTGCCTAAAAATAATTCCCAATTATTTTTAATTAAAAATGAATTTCCTCTATTTTAATCCTTACTACAAGTAGGACAGGGATCCACCCAGCTCGGCCTAAAAATAAATGGAATTATTTTTAATTTAAAAATTAATTTTCTATATTTTTATCCTTACTACAGGTAGGACAGGGATCCACCCAGCTCTGCCAAAAAATAATTCCCAATTATTTTTAATTAAAAAATGAATTTTCTATATTTTTATCCTTACTACAGGTAGGACAGGGATCCACCCAGCTCGGCCTAAAAATAATTGGAATTATTTTTAATTACAAACTTAACTTCCTATATTTTAATCTAAAAATAATTCAAAATTATTTTAATTTAAAAATGATTTTTCTATATTTTATTCCTTACTACAGGTAGGACAGGGATCCACCTAGCTTTACCTAAAAATAATTCGCAATTATTTTTAATTTAAAAATTAATTTCCTATATTTTAATCACAAAATAATTCCCAATTATTTTTAATTAAAAAATTAATTTCCTATATTTAAATTTTTAAAAAATTCCCAATTATTTTAATTAAAAAATTAATTTCCTATATTTTAATCTAAAAATAATTCCCAATTATTTTTAATTAAAAATGAATTTTCTATATTTTTATCCTTACTACAAGTAGGACAGGGATCCACCCAGCTCTGCCTAAAAATAATTCCCAATTATTTTTAATTTAAAAATGAATTTTCTATATTTTTATCCTTACTACAGGTAGGACAGGGATCCACCCAGCTCGGCCTTGACGGTGAAATTCACCTACAACCAAGCAGAAAAAATCCAATTTCAGCAACTTCCAACCCCACTGCTGGGGAATGCCCAGAGAAAAGCAGCTCTGAATCCCCTCCCAGTTGGCCCAGTTGGCCCAGTCTGTACCAGTTTGTCCCTCAGGGGCTGGATGCTGGTGACGTTGCTGAGCTGCTGCTGGCCCACCACGGTGTTCATGTACTGCACCTGGCTGCTCAGGCTGCTCAGGGCCACCCAGCAGAAATTGGAATTGCTGATCCTCAGCGTGGCCTGCAGGGGACAAAAACCAACCCTGAAATTCTGCAGGGGACAAAAACCAACCCTGACCCAACTGGAGGGGATAAAAACCAACCCTGAAATTCTGGAGGGGATAAAAACCAACCCTGGCACAGCTGGAGGGGATAAAAACCAACCCTGAGCTGGCTGGAGGGGACAAAAACCAACCCTGACCCAACTGGAGGGGATAAAAACCAACCCTGAGCTGGCTGGAGGGGACAAAAACCAACCCTGAAATTCTGGAGGGGATAAAAACCAACCCTGACCATTCTGGAGGGGACAAAAACCAACCCTGAAATTCTGGAGGGGATAAAAACCAACCCTGACACAGCTGGAGGGGATAAAAACCAACCCTGACCCAGCTGGAGGGGACAAAAACCAACCCTGACCCAACTGGAGGGGATAAAAACCAACCCTGAGCTGGCTGGAGGGGATAAAAACCAACCCTGACCCGGCTGGAGGGGATAAAAACCAACCCTGAAATTCTGGGGGGGACAAAAACCAACCCTGAAATTCTGGAGGGGATAAAAACCAACCCTGAGCTGGCTGGAGGGGACTAAAACCAACCCTGAAATTCTGGAGGGGATAAAAACCAACCCTGACTCAACTGGAGGGGATAAAAACCAACCCTGGCACAGCTGGGGGGGATAAAAACCAACCCTGACATCCCTGGAGGGGATAAAAACCAACCCTGACATCCCTGGAGGGGATAAAAACCAACCCTGGCACAGCTGCAGGGGACAAAAACCAACCCTGACCTGGCTGGATCGTTCCCCTGGGGTTTTTTTGTCCCAAAATGTCCCAAATTTGGGGTTTTTGTCCCAAATGTCCCAAATTTGGGGTTTTTTTGTCCCAATTGCCCCAAATTTGGGGTTTTTTTGTCCCAAATATCCCAAATTTGGGGGTTTTTTGTCCCAAAATGTCCCAAATTTGGGGTTTTTTGTCCCAAAATGTCCCAAATTTGGGGTTTTTTGTCCCAAATTGTCCCAAATTTGGGGTTTTTTGGTCCCAAATTGTCCCAAATTTGGGGGTTTTGTCCCAAATGTCCCAAATTTGGGGTTTTTTGTCCCAAATTTGGGTTTTTTTTGTCCCAAAATGTCCCAAATTTGGGGTTTTTTGTCCCAAATTGTCCCAAATTTGGGGTTTTTTGTCCCAAATTGTCCCAAATTTGGGGTTTTTTGTCCCAAATTTGGGGTTTTTTTGTCCCAAATGTCCCAAATTTGGGTTTTTTTGTCCCAAATTTGGGGTTTTTTGTCCCAAATTTGGGTTTTTTTGTCCCAAATTGTCCCAAATTTGGGGTTTTTTGTCCCAAATTTGGGGTTTTTTTGTCCAAAATGTCCCAAATTTGGGGTTTTTTTGTCCCAAATGTCCCAAATTTGGGGGTTTTTTGTCCCAAATTTGGGTTTTTTTGTCCCAAATTGTCCCAAATTTGGGTTTTTTTGTCCCAAGTGTCCCAAATTTGGGGTTTTTTGTCCCAAAATGTCCCAAATTTGGGGTTTTTTGTCCCAAATTTGGGGTTTTTTGTCCCAAAATGTCCCAAATTTGGGGTTTTTTGTCCCAAATTGTCCCAAATTTGGGGTTTTTTGTCCCAAATTTGGGGTTTTTTGTCCCAAATGTCCCAAATTTGGGTTTTTTTGTCCCAAATTTGGGGTTTTTTGTCCCAAATGTCCCAAATTTGGGGTTTTTTGTCCCAAATTGTCCCAAATTTGGGGTTTTTTGTCCCAAAATGTCCCAAATTTGGGGTTTTTTGTCCCAAAATGTCCCAAATTTGGGGTTTTTTGTCCCAAATTTGGGGTTTTTTGTCCCAAATTGTCCCAAATTTGGGGTTTTTTTCTCCCAAAATGTCCCAAATTTGGGGTTTTTTTGTCCGAAATGTCCCAAATTTGGGGTTTTTTGTCCCAAATTGCCCCAAATTGGGGTTTTTTTGTCCCAAATTTGGGGTTTTTTTGTCCCAAATTGTCCCAAATTTGGGGTTTTTTGTCCCAAATTTGGGGGTTTTTTTCCCAAATGTCCCAAATTTGGGGTTTTTTTGTCCCCAATTTGGGGTTTTTTTGTCCGAAATGTCCCAAATTTGGGTTTTTTTGTCCCCAAATGTCCCAAATTTGGGTTTTTTTGTCCCAAATTTGGGGGTTTTTGTCCCAAATGTTCCAAATTTGGGTTTTTTGTCCCAAATTTGGGGTCTTTTTATCCCCAAATGTCCCCAGTTTGGGGTTTTTTGTCCCAAATTTGGGGTTTTTTTGTCCCAAATGTCCCAAATTTGGGGTTTTTGTCCCAAATTTGGGGTGTTTTTTGTCCCAAATTGCCCCAAATTTGGGGTTTTTTGTCCCAAATGTCCCCAGTTTGGGGTTTTTTGTCCCAAATTTGGGTTTTTTTGTCCCAAATGTCCCAGTTTGGGGTTTTTTTGTCCCCAAATTTGGGTTTTTTTGTCCCAAATTGTCCCAAATTTGGGGTTTTTTGTCCCAAATTGTCCCAAATTTCGGGTTTTTTGTCCCCAATTTGGGTTTTTTTGTCCCAAATGTCACAAATTTGGGTTTTTTTGTCCCAAATTTGGGGTTTTTGGTCCCAAATTTGGGGTTTTTTTGTCCCAAAATGTCCCAAATTTGGGGTTTTTTTGTCCCAAATTGCCCCAAATTTGGGGTTTTTTGTCCCAAATTTGGGTTTTTTTGCCCCAAATGTCCCAGTTTGGGGTTTTTTTGTCCCAAATTTGGGGGTTTTTTGTCCCAAATTTGGGTTTTTTTGTCCCAAATGTCCCCAAATTTGGGGTTTTTTGTCCCAAATTTGGGGGTTTTTGTCCCAAATGTCCCAAATTTGGGGTTTTTTGTCCCAAATTGTCCCAAATTTGGGGTTTTTTGTCCCAAAATGTCCCAAATTTGGGTTTTTTTGTCCCAAATTGTCCCAAATTTGGGTTTTTTTGTCCCAAATGTCCCCAATTTGGGGTTTTTTATCCCAAATTGTCCCAAATTTGGGGTTTTTTGTCCCAAATTTGGGGGTTTTTGTCCCAAATGTCCCAAATTTGGGGTTTTTTTGTCCCAAATTTGGGGTTTTTTGTCCCAAATGTCCCAAATTTGGGGTTTTTTTGTCCCAAATGTCCCAAATTTGGGGTTTTTTGTCCCAAATTTGGGGTTTTTTGCCCCAAATGTCCCCAATTTGGGTTTTTTTTGTCCCAAATTTAGGGTTTTTTGTCCCAAATTTGGGGTTTTTTTGTCCCAAATGTCCCAAATTTAGGGTTTTTTGTCCCAAATTTAGGGTTTTTTGTCCCAAATTTGGGGGTTTTTTGTCCCAAATTGCCCCAAATTTGGATTTTTTTGCCCCACATGTCCCCAGTTTGGGGTTTTTTGTCCCCAAATCTGGGTTTTTTTTGTCCGAAATTTCCCAAATTTGGGTTTTTTTGTCCCAAATGTTCCAAATTGCCCCAAAGTTGGGGTTTTTTTTGCCCCACATGTCCCCAGTTTGGGTTTTTTTGTCCCCAAATTTGGGTTTTTTTGCCCCACATGTCCCAGTTTGGGGTTTGTACCGTGATGGCCAGGAGCACGGCGGAGCTGTGGCTGTCAAACCACACCTGCACCACGCGGATGCCGGCGGGCTTCACCTGCACCCCGCGGGGGAAGAGGAAGAAAACGCCCAGGGCAGAGAGGAGCAGGCACAGCAGCACGGAGAGCAGCACGTAGAGTTTGCTGGGGGAAGAAAAAACCAAAAAAATGGAAGTTTGTGTGAGGTTTGGAGGCTAAAAAATGAAAAAAAGTCAATTTTTCGCAAGATTCGGATGCTAAAAAAGCAAAAAAATTCAAATTATTCGCCCTGTCTGCAAGATTTGGATGGTAAAAAATGAAAATATTCAAATTATTCGCCCCCTGTGGAAGATTTGGATGCTAAAAAATGAAAATATTCAAATTATTCGCCCTCTGTGGAAGATTTGGATGCTAAAATACAAAAAAATTCTAATTATTCGCCCTCTGTGGAAGATTTGGATGCTAAAAAATGAAAAAATTCAAATTATTCGCCCTCTGTGGAAGATTTGGATGCTAAAAAACCCAAGAAATTCAAATTATTCGCCCTCTGTGGAAGATTTGGATGCTAAAAAACCCAAGAAATTCAAATTATTTGCCCTCTCTGCAAGATTTGGATGCTAAAAAATGAAAATATTCAAATTCTTCGCCCTCTGTGCAAGATTTGCATCTTAAAAAAACAAAAAAATTGAAATTTTCTCAAGATTCAGATGCTAAAAAACAAAAAAAATTCAAATTATTCGCCCTCTCTGCAAGATTTGGATCCATAAAAACCAAAAAAATTCAATCCTTCAAGATTTGGATCCTATTACACTAAAAAAAATCAATTCTTCACAAGATTTGGATGCTAAAAAACCAAAAAAATTCAAATTATTCGCCCTCTGTGCAAGATTTGGATGCTAAAAAATGAAAATATTCAAATTATTCGCCCTCTGTGGAAGATTTGCATCTTAAAAAACAAAAAAAATGAAATTTTCACAAGATTTGGATGCTAAAAAACCAAAAAAAATTCAATTGTTCGCCCTCTGTGGAAGATTTGGATCCATAAAAACAAAAAAAATTCAATCCTTCAAGATTTGGATCTTAAAAAACCCCAAAAATTTCAATTCTTCGCAAGATTTGGATGCTAAAAAACCAAAAAAAATAGAAATTATTCACCCTCTGTGCAAGATTTGCATCTTAAAAAACAAAAAAAATTGAAATTTTCGCAAGATTCAGATGCTAAAAAACCAAAAAAAATTCAATTTTTCGCCCTCTCTGCAAGATTTGGGTTCTAAAAAATAAAAAAAATAGAAATTATTCATCCTGTGTGCAAGATTTGGATCCATAAAAACCCAAAAAATTCAATTGTTCGCCCCAAAAAAATTCAATTCTTCGCCCTCTGTGCAAGATTTGGATCCATAAAAACCAAAAAAATTCAAATTATTCGCCCTCTGTGCAAGATTTGGATCCATAAAAACCAAAAAAATTCAATCCTTCAAGATTTGGATCCTATTAAACTAAAAAAAATCAATTCTTCACAAGATTTGGATGCTAAAAAACCAAAAAAATTCAAATTATTCGCCCTCTGTGGAAGATTTGCATCTTAAAAAACAAAAAAATTGAAATTTTCGCAAGATTTGGATGCTAAAAAACCAAAAAATTCAATTTTTCACCCTCTCTGCAAGATTTGGATGCTAAAAAACAAAAAAAATTCAAATTCTTCACCCTCTGTGCAAGATTTGGATGCTAAAACCCAATGGATTGTGTGGTGCCCAGGGTGGAAATATTTCAAATCTCATTTTAAATAAAATTTTTTTGAGGGTTTAAACAATAAATTCTCCTCCCTTACGTTCTGTGAGGGGATTGGGGTGGAAATATTTCAAATCTCAATTTAAATAAAATATTTTTTTGGTTTTAAACAATAAAATCTCCTCCCTTACGTTCTGTGAGGGGATTGGGGTGGAAATATTTCAAATCTCATTTTAAATCAATTTTTTTGAAGTTTTTAACAATAAAATCTCCTGCCTTACGTTCTGTGAGGGGATTGGGGTGGAAATATTTCAAATCTCATTTTAAATAAAATATTTTTGAGGATTTAAACAATAAATTCTCCTCCCTTACGTTCTGTGAGGGGATTGGGGTGGGAATATTTCAAATCTCATTTTAAATCAATTTTTTTTGGTTTTAAACAATAAAATCTCCTCCCTTACGTTCTCTGAGGGGATTGGGGTGGGAATATTTCAAATCTCATTTTAAATATTTTTTTTTTTTGGTTTTAAACAATAAAATCTCCTCCCTTACGTTCTGTGAGGGGATTGGGGTGGGAATATTTCAAATCTCATTTTAAATCCCATTTTTTGGGGTTTTAAACAATAAATTCTCCTCCCTTACGTTCTGTGAGGGGGATTGGGGTGGGAATATTTCAAATCTCAATTTAAATAAAATATTTTTGATGATTTAAACAATAAAATCTCCTCCCTTACGTTCTGTGAGGGGAATTGGGGTGGGAATATTTCAAATCTCATTTTAAATAAAATATTTTTGATGATTTAAACAATAAAATCTCCTCCCTTACGTTCTGTGAGGGGGTTGGGGTGGAAATATTTCAAATCTCATTTTAAATCTCATTTTTTTGGGATTTAAACAATAAAATCTCCTCCCTTACGTTCTGTGAGGGGATTGGGGTGGAAATATTTCAAATTTCATTTTAAATAAAATATTTTTGATGATTTAAACAATAAAATCTCCTCCCTTACGTTCTGTGAGGGGATTGGGGTGGGAATATTTCAAATCTCATTTTAAATCTCATTTTTTTGGTTTTAAACAATAAAATCTCCTCCCTTACGTTCTGTGAGGGGATTGGGGTGGAAATATTTCAAATCTCATTTTAAATAAAATA
This sequence comes from Haemorhous mexicanus, assembly GCF_027477595.1. Taxonomy (NCBI): domain Eukaryota; kingdom Metazoa; phylum Chordata; class Aves; order Passeriformes; family Fringillidae; genus Haemorhous; species Haemorhous mexicanus. The sequence continues at coordinate 1,897,320 of NC_082373.1, read as the reverse complement.
TTTTTGGGATTTAAACAATAAAATCTCCTCCCTTACGTTCTGTGAGGGGGATTGGGGTGGAATTATTTCAAATCTCATTTTAAATAAATTTTTTTTGGGGATTTAAACAATAAAATCTCCTCCCTTACGTTCTGTGAGGGGATTGGGGTGGGAATATTTCAAATCTCATTTTAAATAAAATATTTTTGGGATTTAAACAATAAAATCTCCTCCCTTACGTTCTGTGAGGGGATTGGGGTGGAAATATTTCAAATCTCATTTTAAATCAAATATTTTTGATGATTTAAACAATAAATTCTCCTCCCTTACGTTCTGTGAGGGGATTGGGGTGGAAATATTTCAAATCTCATTTTAAATAAAATTTTTTTTTGGTTTTAAACAATAAAATCTCCTCCCTTACTTTCTGTGAGGGGATTGGGGTGGAAATATTTCAAATTTCATTTTAAATAAAATTATTTTGGGTTTTAAACAATAAAATCTCCTCCCTTACATTCTGTGAGGGGATTGGGGTGGGAATATTTCAAATCTCATTTTAAATCAAATTTTTTTTGTTTTTAACAATAAAATCTCCTCCCTTACGTTCTGTGAGGGGGATTGGGGTGGAAATATTTCAAATCTCATTTTAAATAAATTTTTTTTTTTGGTTTTAAACAATAAAATCTCCTCCCTTACGTTCTGTGAGGGGATTGGGGTGGAAATATTTCAAATCTCATTTTAAATAAAATATTTTTGATGATTTAAACAATAAAATCTCCTCCCTTACGTTCTGTGAGGGGGATTGGGGTGGAAATATTTCAAATCTCATTTTAAATAAAATTTTTTTTTGGTTTTAAACAATAAAATCTCCTCCCTTACGTTCTGTGAGGGGATTGGGGTGGGAATATTTCAAATTTCATTTTAAATAAAATATTTTTGATGATTTAAACAATAAAATCTCCTCCCTTACGTTCTGTGAGGGGATTGGGGTGGAAATATTTCAAATCTCATTTTAAATAAAATATTTTTGGTGTTTTTAACAATAAAATCTCCTCCCTTACGTTCTGTGAGGGGATTGGGGTGGAAATATTTCAAATCTCATTTTAAATCAATTTTTTTTAGGTTTTTAACAATAAATTCTCCTCCCTTACGTTCTGTGAGGGGATTGGGGTGGGAATATTTCAAATCTCATTTTAAATAAAATTTTTTTTAGGTTTTTAACAATAAATTCTCCTCCCTTACGTTCTGTGAGGGGATTGGGGTGGAAATATTTCAAATCTCATTTTAAATCAATTTTTTTTTTTGGTTTTTAACAATAAAATCTCCTCCCTTACGTTCTGTGAGGGGATTGGGGTGGAAATATTTCAAATCTCATTTTAAATCAATTTTTTTTTTTGGTTTTTAACAATAAAATCTCCTCCCTTACGTTCTGTGGGGGGATTGGGGTGGAAATATTTCAAATCTCATTTTAAATAAAATATTTTTGAGGATTTAAACAATAAAATCTCCTCCCTTACGTTCTGTGAGGGGATTGGGGTGGAAATATTTCAAATCTCATTTTAAATAAAATTATTTTTGGTTTTTAAACAATAAATTCTCCTCCCTTACGTTCTGTGGGGGGATTGGGGTGGGAATATTTCAAATCTCAATTTAAATAAAATATTTTTTTTTGGTTTTAAACAATAAATTCTCCTCCCTTACGTTCTGTGGGGCCGCAGCCGTTGGTCGCTGTAGGGGATCAGAGCCACCAACTCGTGCACCTGCTCTGGGAGGGAAAAGGGGAAAAAGACAGAAAATGTGAATTTTTGGGGGGGATAACACATTAAAAAGTGAATTTTAGGGGAATAACATGTTAAAAAAGTGACTTTTTATGGGAATAACATGTAAAAAGTGACCTTTTTTGGGGATAAGAGATCCAAAAATTACCTTTTATGGAGAATAACACCTTAAAAAAGTGACTTTTTATGTTAATAACATGTTAAAAATGACCTTTTTTGGGAATAACACGTTAAAAAAGTGACTTTTTATGGGAATAACATGTTAAAAATGACCTTTTTTGGGGATAAGACATCCAAAAAGTGACCCTTTTATGGGAATAACACGTTAAAAAAGTGACTTTTTATGGGAATAACATGTTAAAAATGACCTTTTTTGGGGATAAGACATCCAAAAAGTGACCTTTTATGGAGAATAACATGTTAAAAAATGACTTTTTATGGGAATAACATGTTAAAAAGTGACCCTTTTATGGGAATAACACATTAAAAAAGTGACATTTTATGGGAATAACACATTAAAAAGTGACTTTTTATGGGAATAACATGTTAAAAATGACCGTTTATGGGAATAACACATTAAAAAAGTTACTTTTTATGGGGATAACATGTTAAAAAAGTGAAGTTTTATGGGGATAACCTGTTAAAAAAGTGACTTTTTTGGGAATAACATGTTAAAAAGTGACCTTTTATGGGAATAACATGTTAAAAAGTGACCTTTTATGGGAATAACATGTTAAAAATGACCTTTTATGGGAATAACATGGTAAAAATGACTTTTTATGGGAATAACACATTAAAAAGTGACTTTTTACAGGGATAACACATTAAAAAGTGACTTTTTATGGGAATAACATGTTAAATAAATGACCTTTTATGGGAATAATACATCCAAAAAGTGACTTTTTATGGGGATATCATGTTAAAAATGACCTTTTATGGGAATAACACATTAAAAAGTGACCTTTTATGGGAATAATACATCCAAAAAGTGACCCTTTATGGGAATAACACATAAAAAATGATCTTTTATGGGAATAACACATTAAAAAGTAACTTTTTACAGGGATAACCCACTAAAAAGTGACATTTTATGGGGATAACATGTTAAAAAAGTGACCTTTTATGGGAATAATACATCCAAAAAGTGACCCTTTATGGGAATAACACATAAAAAATGATCTTTTATGGGAATAACACATTTTAAAAGTGACTTTTTATGGGGATAACATGTTAAACATGACCTTTTATGGGAATAACACATTAAAAATTGACTTTTTATGGGGATAACATGTTAAACATGACCTTTTATGGGAATAACACATTAAAAAGTGACTTTTTATGGGGGTAACATGTTAAAAAATTACCTTTTATGGGAATAACACATTAAAAAAGTGACATTTTATGGGGATAACACGTTAAAAATGACCTTTTATGGGAATAACATGGTAAAAATGACCTTTTATGGGAATAACATGGTAAAAATGACCTTTTATGGGAATAACACATTAAAAAGTGACCTTTTATGGGAATAACACAATAAAAAGTAACTTTTTATGGGGATAACCCACTAAAAAGTGACATTTTATGGGGATAACATGTTAAAAAAGTGACCTTTTATGGGAATAATACATCCAAAAAGTGACCCTTTATGGGAATAACACATAAAAAATGACTTTTTATGGGAATAACACATTAAAAAGTGACTTTTTATGGGGATAACATGTTAAACATGACCTTTCATGGGAATAACACATTAAAAATTGACTTTTTATGGGGATAACATGTTAAACATGACCTTTTATGGGAATAACACATTAAAAAGTGACTTTTTATGGGGGTAACATGTTAAAAAATTACTTTTTATGGGAATAACACATTAAAAAGGAACTTTTTATGGGGATAACACGTTAAAAATGACCTTTTATGGGAATAACATGGTAAAAATGACCTTTTATGGGAACTACACATTAAAAAAGTGACCTTTTATGGGAATAACACAGAAAAAAGTGACTTTTTATGGGAATGACATGTTAAAAAGTGAATTTTTATAGGAATAACATGTTAAACATGACCTTTTATGGGAATAACACATTAAAAAGTGACTTTTTATGGGGATAACCCACTAAAAAGTGACCCTTTAAGAGGGTAAAACATTAAAAAGTGCCTTTTTTGGTGCTGTTTGGAGGGGTTTGGGGTGCTGAGGAGCAGCCACCTGTGGGGATGCAGCCGCTGCCCCGGCAGGTGGGGCAGGTGACACTGTCCTGGCCCGTGACCTCCATGTAGGGAACCTTGGCCACGTCCTGCCCGGGCTGCTGGCTGACCAAAGCCTCTTCATCCTCCTCATCCTCGGCCTTGCTGCGGCTCGGGGCAGGCACAGAGCCCATGGTGGCCGCGATGGGGACGGCTGTGTCACCTGGGAGAGGGGACAGGAGCAGCTCTGGGATGTTAAAGGGGGGTTTAAAGCCGTTTCTAAGGTGCTAAGGGGTCCCAAAGGCAGCACAAAGTGTCCCCGGCCACAAGGAGAAAGGGACAGCTCGATGGGCTCGCCCAAACCCAGGGGTCCCCCCCTGCCCCTCCTCAGCCCCACAGCCCTGGGGCTCCTCCGTGTCCCCTCAGGAACAGCCCTGAGACCCCCCCAGAGGGACAGGCCCCGCTATGGACCCCCACCTCAGAGACTCCCCCTCCCTCAAGACCCCTTCCCTCACAGACCCCCTCCCTGAGGAATTCCCCCTGCACAGCCCCCCACCCTCAGAGCCCCCCACCCTCAGAGCCCCCACCCTCAGAGACCCCCACCCTCAGAGCCCCCCGCCCTCAGAGACTCCCACCCTCAGAGCCCCCCACCCTCAGAGCCCCCCGCCCTCAGAGCCCCCCACCCTCAGAGACCCCCACCCTCAGAGACCCCCACCCTCAGAGCCCCCCGCCCTCAGAGCCCCCCACCCTCAGAGACCCCCACCCTCAGAGACCCCCACCTCAGAGACTCCTCCACCCTCAAGGTGCCCCTCCCTCAAGACCCCCTCCCTCACAGACCCCCTCCCTGAGGAATTTCCCCTGCACAGACCCCCACCCTCAGAGCCCACCACCCTCAGAGCCCCCCACCCTCAGAGCCCCACCTCAGAGACTCCCCCACCCTAAAGGTGCCTCTCCCTCAAGACTTCCTCCCTCACAGACCCCTCCCTGAGGAATTCCCCCTGCACAGACTCCCACCCTCAGAGCCCCCCACCCTCAGAGCCCCCCGCCCCGTCCGGCCGCGCCCCTCACAGACCCCTTCCCTCAGCGCTCTCCGCCAGGGGGCGCCCCTCTCCCGCCGCCGCCGTAGCCCCGCCCCTTCTCCCGCGCGCAGCCGCCGTCGCTATGGCAACTGCGCCAGCAGGGCTGGGCGGAGACTCATGTGGCCACGCCCGTTTCTCGTCATGTGATGTGGGCGGGGTTACTCAATCCGCGCCCGTTTTATTCTGTACACGTCACAAGGGGGGGCGGGGTTTAGGGAGCCACGCCCTGTCGTTTCTCCCAAAGCGCACGCGCCAATTATCAGGGGGTGGGGTCGGTGACCACACCCTTCATTTGCATGTGATAGGCGTGGTCAGAATGCGCACGCGCAGAAGCAACGCGAGGTTCCGGTTGGGCGGGGCAGGGCGGGGCAGGGCGGGGCGTGACGTAAATCGCGCGCCTGCGCGCAGCGGGGGCGTCCCGTCCGGAGCGCGCATGCGCGGGGGGGTGTGGCTGGAACCAGCATGGAGCTCATGCGCCCCAGTTTGGGGACCCCCTGTCCCAGTATGAGCCCCACCACACCAGTACAGACTCGGGCCGCACCATGGGAGAGCGCTGCTCCCAGCACGGAACGGCCCCACACCGGCACAGAGCGGTCCCGAGCGGTTTGAGCCCCCCTGTCCCGGTACGGAGCGGTGTGAGCCCCCCTGTCCCCGTACGGAGCGCTCCGAGCCCCCCTGTCCCGGTACGGAGCGGTCCCGAGCGCTCCGAGCCCCCTGTCCCGGTCCGGAGCGGTCCGAGCCCCCTGTCCCGGTCCGGAGCGGTCCGAGCCCCCTGTCCCGGTACGGAGCGGTCCCGAGCGCTCCGAGCCCCCCTGTCCCGGTACGGAGCGCTCCGAGCCCCCTGTCCCGGTCCGGACCGGCCCGAGCCCCCTGTCCCGGTACGGAGCGGTCCCGAGCGCTCCGAGCCCCCTGTCCCGGTACGGAGCGGTCCCGAGCGCTCCGAGCCCCCTGTCCCGGTCCGGAGCGGTCCGAGCCCCCCTGTCCCGGTACGGAGCGGTCCCGAGCGCTCCGAGCCCCCTGTCCCGGTACAAAGTGGTGTGAGCCCCCTGTCCCGGTACGGAGCAGTCCGAGCCCCCCTGTCCCGGTACGGAGCAGTCCGAGCCCCCTGTCCCGGTACGGAGCGGTCCGAGCCCCCCTGTCCCGGCACGGAGCGGTCCCGAGCACTGTGAGCCCCCCTGTCCCGGTCCGGAGCTCTCCGAGCCCCCCTGTCCCGGCACGGAGCGGTCCGGAGCTCTCCGATCCCCCCTGTCCCTGTACGGAGCGGTCCCGAGCACTGTGAGCCCCCTATCCCGGTACGGAGCTGTCCCGAGCGCTCCGAGCCCCCCTGTCCCGGTATGGAGCGGTCCCGAGCACTGTGAGACCCCTGTCCCGGCACTGAGCGGTCCGAGCCCCCCTGTCCCGGTACGGAGCGGTCCCGAGCACTGTGAGCCCCCTGTCCCGGTACAGAGCCGTCCCGAGCGCTGTGACCCCACCCTGTCCCGGTACGGAGCGGTCCCGAGCACTGTGAGCCCCCTGTCCCGGTATGGAGCGGTCCCGAGCACTGTGACCCCACCCTGTCCCTGTACGGAGCGGTCCCGAGCACTGTGAGCCCCCCTGTCCCGGTACGGAGCAGTCCCGAGGGGTCCGAGCCCCCTGTCCCGGTACGGAGCGGTCCCGAGCGCTGTGAGCCCCCTGTCCCATTACCGAGCGGTCCCGAGCACTGTGAGCCCCCCTGTCCCGGCACGGAGCGGTCCCTAGCGGTCCGAGCCCCCCTGTCCCCGTACGGAGCAGTCCCTAGCGGTCCGAGCCCCCCTGTCCCGGTCCGGAGCAGTCCCGAGGGGTCCGAGCCCCCTGTCCCATTACCGAGCGGTCCCGAGCACTGTGAGCCCCCCTGTCCCGGCACGGAGCGGTCCCTAGCGGTCCGAGCCCCCCTGTCCCCGTACGGAGCAGTCCCTAGCGGTCCGAGCCCCCCTGTCCCGGTCCGGAGCAGTCCCGAGGGGTCCGAGCCCCCTGTCCCATTACCGAGCGGTCCCGAGCACTGTGAGCCCCCCTGTCCCGGCACGGAGCGGTCCCTAGCGGTCCGAGCCCCCTGTCCCGGCACGGAGCGGTCCCGAGCTCTCCGAGCCCCCCTGTCCCGGTATGGAGCGGTCCCGAGGGGTCCGAGCCCCCTGTCCCATTACCGAGCGGTCCCGAGCTCTCCGAGCCCCCTTGTCCCGGCACGGAGCGGTCCCGAGCTCTCCGAGCCCCCCGTCCCGGTACGGAGCAGTCCCGAGGGGTCCGAGCCCCCTGTCCCGGTACGGAGCGGTCCCGAGCGCTGTGAGCCCCCCTGTCCCGGTCCGGAGCTCTCCGAGCCCCCTTGTCCCGGCACGGAGCGGTACGGAGCTCTCCGAGCCCCCCTGTCCCGGCACGGAGCGGTCCGGAGCTCTCCGAGCCCCCCTGTCCCGGCACGGAGCGGTCCCGAGCACTGTGAGCCCCCTGTTCCTGTACGGAGCGGTCCCGAGCACTCTGACCCCACCCTGTCCCTGTACGGAGCGGTCCCGAGCGCTCCGAGCCCCCTGTCTCTGTACGGAGCGGTCCCGAGCGCTGTGAGCTCCCCTGTCCCGGTCCGGAGCGGTCCCGAGCACTGTGAGCCCCCCTGTCCCGGCACGGAGCGGTCCCTAGCGGTCCGAGCCCCCCTGTCCCGGTCCGGAGCAGTCCCGAGGGGTCCGAGCCCCCTGTCCCATTACCGAGCGGTCCCGAGCGCTGTGAGCCCCCTGTCCCGGTATGGAGCGGTCCCGAGCACTGTGAGCCCCCTGTCCCGGTACGGAGCGGTCCGAGCCCCCCTGTCCCGGTACGGAGCTCTCCGAGCCCCCTTGTCCCGGCACGGAGCGGTCCCGAGCACTGTGAGCCCCCTGTCCCTGTACGGAGCGGTCCCGAGCACTCTGACCCCACCCTGTCCCTGTACGGAGCGGTCCCGAGCACTGTGACCCCACCCTGTCCCGGTCCGGAGCTGTCCCGAGCGGTCCGAGCCCCCCTGTCCCGGTACGGAGCTGTCCCGAGCGCTCCGAGCCCCCTGTCCCATTACCGAGCGGTCCCGAGCACTGTGAGCCCCCTGTCCCGGTCCGGAGCGGTCCCGAGCACTGTGACCCCACCCTGTCCCGGTCCGGAGCGCTCCGAGCCCCCCTGTCCCGGTCCAGCATCACCTCCAGCCCCCTCCATTTCTGGTGAAACGCCCCCCGACCATTCCCTCCCACCTCCCCCCAGCCCCGACAGCTCCCGGCTCCGTTTTCCTTCAATAAATTCCCTCCCGTGGGACTTTTTCCCACCGCACCCGAGACAAAACCCCTCCCTCCCTCAATCCCTCTCTCTCCCAATCACCCAAACGATCAAAATAAAATTCACGGCAAAATGAAAACATTTTGCCAGCTCCAGAGGCCCCGCCTGCCCGACCTGCCCGTGTCCCATGGAAATTTTATGGATCATTTCTTCTCTCCTTCCCAGGAGCGAAATTTCAGGCGTGGGGGAGAAATTCCCGGCTCTCCTTCCTTCCTTCCCGCGCCGTGCTGGGGGCTGGAAAAGGAGAAGGGAGAGGGGTTGTGAAAGGAGAAATCCCTGCCAGTCCCTTGGGATGAGCTCGACCCCGCAGAGAATTCCCAGAGCGGGGAAAGAGCCGAAAATTCCCCCCGCAGCCTCCCCTCGGCATCCTGGGCTGGATTTCGGGGTTTTTTACCAAGATTTTCCATCCCGAACGCAGCGGGAATGGGCGGAAGGGGGAGAAGCCCCTTTTCCAGCCATCAGGCGGGACCGGGGAAGCGCTTCCCGGGAAATCTCCGCTCTCCCGGGATGGGGCGAGCCCGGACCCATCCCCCGGGATGAGGGAGCGCTCCTCCAAGGACGGGGAAATATCGGATTGGGGCTTCCCCCCTCTTTTCCGTGTGTCCCTCGGGGGTTTCTGAGCCCTGGAACGGGATCGTGGAATGGCAGGATTTTTTGGGAGGGACCTTGGAGCTCATCCAGCCCCGTTTGTCCCACACCTGCCGCCCTCCCAGGTGCTCCGAGCCCCGTGCAGGGACAATTCCAGTCGTGGCAACGACGATCCCGAAAGTCCCTTCCAAGCCCAAACCATTCCATGAAAATCCGAGGATCCCAGCTCCTGCTGCTCCACATCCCCGAGCCATCCTCATCCTCCTCCTCCTCCTCCTTTCCCAGCCCCGCCGATCCCTTTTTCCAGGCTGGAGCAGCACAAAACCCGCGGCTCTCGCTCGCAGCTCTTGGAATTTGCAGGCAGGAATGAAATTCCGTGCGGGAGTGAAATCCTCCCGGATCCTGCCCGTGCCGGCTGGAGCAGAGCCGGGATTTGGCCCCAAACCCCTCGTGCTGGGTGGACTGAGGGAACAAAAGCAGCAGGGAATCAGGAGAGAGGGAGGGAATCCAAACCCTTCTCGGCCACAAACTTTCCCCCAGAGCTCGGGGGGTCACAAATTCCCGGTGGGAAAAAGGTAAAAATCTGTCTGGAAAATTTGTCGCCCTGCTCTGGTGCACGGTCCTGACAGCGGAGAAAAGCCTCGGGAGATTTTGGGACTTTTTTTTTTGCATGGAAAGAGAATCCCAAAAGCACCGGGATGGGGATGAGCAGCTTCCACCACCAGCTTCCACCACCCCCCACCCTCCCGAAATCCTTCCGCGCCACGAAATTGCCTCTGATGAGCTCCCATTTCTTCCCAGACGTTGTTTTCCCCTCCTCGGCCTCATTAAATCAATTTAAAGGCGATTTCGAAGCGTTTTCCCCACGCAAAGCGCGGCGGCTGAACCCGGTGCCCGCGGCTGCGGGGGCTCTGCAGCGCCGGGGGCTCGTTTGCTCCCGGGATTTTGGGTTTAGGGGACCCCCGAGAAACCCGGGAGCAGCAGCAGGGCTGCTCCGGGAGATCCTCTCGCTGCACCCCGGGTGGGGATTTGAAGAGGAAAGGGGAAAATTGTCGAATATCCCGATTTTTTAGACTAGGGGTGCAGCGTGCGCAGGCAATGGAGCATCTTTGGGTTGGGTTGAGCTGGCTCTGCCCAAAATCCCACAATCCAAGTGCCCAGTAAGAGGATTTTGGATGGTCGAGGTCGGTTCTTGCTCGGTCCCAAATACTCTGAGATCCTTCAGGAGCGGCCAAATCCAGGTGTCCCGCGGGTCCCCAGGCTGGGATCACCCTCGGGCTCTGTGGGGACAGCGGGAGCAGCTGGAGCCTGCAAAGAGCCAGCAGTGCTGGGGGTGGCACTCTGGTGCCGGTAGCGTTTGTTTTGTCCCGGTGCAGCACCGGGAGCTGCCCGAGCTCACCGGGCTGTCGGGAGGGGTGGCAGCCCCCGGAGCGCCGGGCGTTGGCACCCCAAGAGTGCCCTGACCCAGCGGGGCGCTCCCGGGTGTGGGAGAGGGGTCGGGTGGGCAGCAAGGACAGGGTGGGCAGCGGGAACGGGGTGGGCAGCGGGTGGTCAGTGGGGTCCGGAGGGCACCGGGTGGTCAGGGGGGTCTGGGGCAACGGGTGGGCAGCGGGGTCCGGAGGGTAGCGGGTGGTCAGCAGGGTCAGGGGGCAGCAGGTGGTCAACAGAGGTCGGGTGGTCAGCGGGGTCCGGAGGGCAGCGGGGTCCGGAGGGCACCGGGTGGTCAGCGGGGTCAGGGGGCAGTGGGTGGTCAGCGGGGTCCGGAGGGCAGCGGGGTTCGGAGGGCACCGGATGGTCAGCGGGGTCCGGAGGGCAGCGGGGTTCGGAGGGCACCGGATGGTCAGCGGGGTCCGGGGGCAGTGGGTGGTCAGCGGGAAGCCGGGTGGGCGCCGGGTGGGCAGCGGGGTCCGGAGGGCAGCGGGGTCCGGAGGGCACCGGGTGGTCAGCGGGGTCCGGGGGCAGTGGGTGGTCAGCGGGAAGCCGGGTGGGCGCCGGGTGGGCAGCGGGGTCCGGAGGGCAGCGGGGTCCGGAGGGCACCGGGTGGTCAGCGGGGTCCGGGGGCAGTGGGTGGTCAGCGGGAAGCCGGGTGGGCGCCGGGTGGGCAGCGGGGTCCGGGGTAACGGGTGGGCAGCGGGTCCCGGGACCCTCCGGAAAAGCCCCCGCGCTACCGGGGGGCCACGTGCAACGCCACGCCCCCTTCGCCGTGACCGCGCCCATTTCTGACCTTATATGCCGCGTGTGGGCGGGGCCGGGGCGGGGCCGCGCAGGCAGGGGCGGGGCCAGGGGCGCCGGTTCCCGTCAAAAGGCGGCAGCGGGCGGGGCGGGGGCGGCAGCGGCGCCGGGGTTCAGGTACCGGGGACACCGGGGTCCAGAGACCGGGCGGGGGGCTCGGGGACCGGGCAGGGGGTCAGCAGGGACGGGTACAGCGGGGGCAGGGCTTAGGGACCGGGCGGGGGACACGGGGGCTCAGGTCCCGGGCCGGGGGAACACCGGGGCTCGGGCACAGGTCCCGGGCAGAGGGGACACCGGGGCTCAGGTCCCGGGCAGGAGCGACATCAGGCCGGGCCAAGCCCAGCTCTTCTCCGCTCCCCCGCCCCTGCTGTGCCACCGGCGCTCCCCGGGACACGGGGGTGGCCACACGGGGGTGGCGGCTGCGGGCGAACCGGAGCTGCGGGGGCGGTGCGGGGGCCCCGGGGGTGGCGGGAGGGTTCCCAGCTCCCGGGATGTCCCCTCCGGCAGCGGCGACACGGGCCGGGAGCTGAGGCTCCCCGGTGCTTCCTGGTTTGCGGTTCCCGTGCTGGGTTGGGGGCGCCGTGTGTGTCTGACCGCCCCCCCCCCGGTGCCCCGGGAGGGGTCGGGGGTTCTCTGTGGGACCCCGTGACCCCCCCGAGCTGGGGGTTCTCGGGGCTTTCTTTCCCTGCCAAAATTCGGATCCCCCTCAGGCTTGGGGTGTCCCCGTCCCGTTCTGGGGGTGCCTTTTGGTTTTGGGGGGCTCGGGCACTGTCCGCTCTCAGCCCCGAGCACCCCCAGAAATCCGGGAGTTCTGCGCTGTTCCCGGGGGTCCCCACATCCCGGAAAGGCACCGCTCTCCCCCCACCCCCACCTTGGGGCGCCCCCTTTTTTGGGGGGTCCTTCAAACCCGGGGAATTCCGGGGTGCCCTGGGGGTTTAATGTGAATTTCGGGGTTCCTGGAAGGTGATTTTGGGGTTCCGAGGTGCCGTGGGGGTGTCAGTGTGACTTTAGGGTTTCCTGTAAGGTGATTTCAGCGTTTCCTGTAAGGTGATTTTGGGGTTTCTGGCTGCTCCCATGAGTAAGCACCCCATTAAAACCCACGCTCAAGGTCCCCATTCGGATTTTTGGGGGGGATTTTGGGGGGCTGAGCCCCCCAGCACGGCATTAACCACTTTCCTTCTTCATTCCCCAGCGCCTTCCCGTATTTTGGAGGATCCCCAGCCAGGAAAATCGAGGTACGGGGGGGATTTTAATGCACCAGGAATTGAGGGATCCTCCCCGGGGCATCCCAAAAAGAGTTTTTGGGGCGGTTTGGGGACGGCAGAGCCGCTCTTTCCTCTCCTTTTCAAGGCTGGAGCTTTGAGAAAAGTTGGTGGTTTTTTTTCTCGGAAAGAGGTTTTCGGGAGAAGCGACGTTTTTGCGGCGTCTCCTCCTCCCCCGGAGCCGCCCGTGACTCATCTTCCTCCGGCCGGGGAAGGAGCCGCGGGCGCGGCGGGACACGAAAATCCCGGGAAATTGGGGGTTAAACCCGGGGAAAATCCGGGGAAACAAAGGGGAGAAAAATCCAGGGAAAGTGAGGTGTGAGCAGAGTGAAAATCCCGGGAAATTGGGGTTTAAATCCAGGGAAGAGGGAGGGAAAATCCAGGGAAAGCGAGGTGTGAGCAGAGTGAAAATCCCGGGAAATTTGGGTTAAACCCGGGAAAAAATCCAGGGAAACCAAAGGGAGAAAAATCCAGGGAAAGAAAGTGTGAGCAGAGTGAAAATACTGGGAATTGGGGTTTAAATCCAGGGAAGAGGGAGGGAAAATCCAGGGAGGTGATGGAGAAAGCGAGGTGTGAGCAGAGTGAAAATCCCGGGAAATTTGGGTTAAACCCGGGGAAAATCCAGGGAAACCAAAGGGAGAAAAATCCAGGGAAAGTGAGGTGTGAGCAGAGTGAAAATCCCGGGAAATTTGGGTTTAAATCCAGGGAAGAGGGAGGGAAAATCCAGGGAGGTGATGGGGAAAGTGAGGTGTGAGCAGAGTGAAAATCCCGGGAAATTTGGGTTTAAATCCCGGGAAGAGGGAGGGAAAATCCAGGGAAAGCGAGGTGTGAGCAGAGTGAAAATCCCGGGAAATTTGGGTTAAACCCGGGAAAAATCCAAGGAAATCAATGTGAGAAAAATCCAGGGAAATCAAGGTGTGAGCGGAGGGAAAATTCCGGGAAATTTGGGAAGAGCTGGGGAAATCAAGGGGAGGAATAATCCCAGGACATGAAGATTAAATCCAGAGAAATCGGGCAGGAAGGGGAGAAAAATCCAGGGAAATTCAGATTAAACCCAAGGGTGAATAGAGAGAAATATGGGGAAACCAAGGGGAGCGAAAATGGCATAAATAAAGTAAAATAAAGTTTAAAAAGCCCCCGTGTTGGGCTGGACCTGGTGGAAATGGGGTGAAATAAAGGGGGGAAAATGCCAGGGTGAGACTGGGATCCCTCGGGAGTCCTGGAGCAAGGGAAATCTGGGCCAGGATGATGCAGATGATGATGAGGATGATAGGAGATGTCTGCCCCAGATCTCCAGGGCGTGACCAGATCAGGACTGAGATGTCCCAGCAATGAGAAAAATCCCAAAAATCTGATTTTTCCCCCGGTAAAAACACACCTGGGGTGGTGGCTGGGGTTTGGTTCCCTGGATCCTGCTGTGTTTAGGGAGGAATAAATGGAAAATCCAGGTGGTTTTTCCCCATTTAATGGCTAATCCTGCTCCTGAGAATAATTTTTAACTTCTTGTGGCCGAGCCAAAGCAGAGCCAGCCTGGCTCGAGCTCCCTGAGGGGAAATTCTGGAATTGTCAGGGATTGGGAGAAGGAAAATTCCTGTTGGAGGTGGGCTGGGATGGAAAGAGGAGCCTGAAAAATGGGAATTAAAAATTTGGGAGAGGGAAAATTCCTTTTGGAGGTGGGCTGGGATGGAAAGAGGAGCCTGAAAAATGGGAATTAAAAATTTGGGGAGAGGGAAAATTCCTTTTGGAGGTGGGCTGGGATGGAAAGAGGAGCCTAAAAAATGGGAATTAAAAATTTGGGAGAGGGAAAATTCCTGTTGGAGGTGGGCTGGGATGGAAAGAGGAGCCTGAAAAATGGGAATTAAAAATTGGGGAGAGGGAAAATTCCTTTTGGAGGTGGGCTGGGATGGAAAGAGGAGCCTGAAAAATGGGAATTAAAAATTGGGGAGAGGGAAAATTCCTGTTGGAGGTGGGCTGGGATGGAAAGAGGAGCCTGAAAAATGGGAATTAAAAATTTGGGAGAGGGAAAATCCCTGTTGGAGGTGGGCTGGGATGGAAAGAGGAGCCTGAAAAATGGGAATTAAAAATTGGGGAGAGGGAAAATTCCTGTTGGAGGTGGGCTGGGATGGAAAGAGGAGCCTGAAAAATGGGAATTAAAAATTTGGGAGAGGGAAAATTCCTGTTGGAGGTGGGCTGGGATGGAAAGAAGAGCCTGAAAAAGGAGAGGAATGGGAATTAAAAATAAAAATAAATTCAGGGAGATGATTGGGAAAGTGAAGGGTGAGAGAGGAGCAGGGGGGAAATATGAGGAGAGCAAGAAGAGCAAAAATCCAGGGAAATGGAGATTAAAAAAATAAAAATCCAGGGAAATGGAGATTAAAAAAATAAAAATCCAGGGAAATGGAGATTAAAAAAATAAAAATCCAGGGAAATGGAGATTAAAAAAATAAAAATCCAGGGAAATCGAGATTAAAAAACTAAAAATCCAGGGAAATGGAGATTAAAAAAATAAAAATCCAAGGAAATGGAGATTAAAAAAATAAAAATCCAGGGAAATCGAGATTAAAAGAATAAAAATCCAGGGAAATCGAGATTAAAAAAATAAAAATCCAAGGAAATGGAGATTAAAAAAATAAAAATCCAAGGAAATCGAGGTTGAAAAACTAAAAATCCAGGGAAATCGAGATTAAAAAACTAAAAATCCAGGGAAATCGAGATTAAACTGAGGAACAGAAAGGTGCCAGGGGTGGCAGTGCCAGGATGTCCCCAGTGCCACCCCCTCACCTCCAGCCCCTGCTGACTCAGCTCCTCCCCGGGCCCATTTCTCTTATCTCGGCCCTTATCAGCTCAACCCTCGCCCTTTTTTTCCCCTGCTAGCAAACGGAAAAGGTTGAAAACAACACCTGGGAGTTCGAGCCGAGGCGTTTCCTCCTTCCCAGGAGCCTCTCCCGGGCAGGGATTCTCCATTCCTGAGCCTGCTCCTCCTTCCCAGAGCCAAACTGCGTGGAAAAGGGAATTTTTTTTTTTTTTTTTGGCACCTCCTTTTTCTCTGGAAAAGTTTCCTGAGGGTTTTCCCACCTTCTCCGTGCCCCAGGCGTGGCTGCTGCTCCAATTTCCCAATTTCCCAATTCCAGGCGGCGGCTGCTGCATCATCCCCCCTCCTCCTCCTCCTCCTCCTCCTCCTCCTCCTCCTCCTCCTCGTCCTGGAGCTCCTGGGGAGTGAGAATTCCCTTTTCCAGAGGGCACATCCCAGGGAAGGGACAGGGCAGGGATTTGGGATCTTGGCTGCCCCTAAAATCCATTTCTCCTCCCAAAATCCAATCCCCCTCCCAAATATCCCTCCCAAAATCCATTCCTCTTTCCAAATATCCCTCCCAAAATCCAATCCTCCTCCCAAAATCCATTCCCTTTCCCAAATATCCCTCCCAAAATCCATTCCTCCTCCCCAAAATCCATTCCTCTTTCCAAATATCCCTCCCAAAATCCATTCCTCCTCCCCAAAATCCAATCCTCTTTCCAAATATCCCTCCCAAAATCCATTCCTCCTCCCCAAAATCCAATTCTCCTCCCTAAATCCATTCCTCCTCCCAAATATCCCCCCCAAAATCCATTCCTTTTCCCAAATATCCCTCCCAAAATCCATTCCTCCTCCCAAAATCCCTCCCCAAAATCCATTCCTCCTCCCAAAATCCCTCCCCAAAATCCATTCCTCCTCCCAAAAGCCATTCCTCCTCCCAATCCTCCTCTCAAATCCATTCCTCCTCCCAAATATCCCTCCCAAAATCCAATCCTCCTCCCCAAAATCCAATTCTCCTCCCTCAATCCAACACTCCTCCCAAAATGCCTCCCAAAATCCATTCCTCTTCCCAAATATCCCTCCCAAAATCCAATCCTCCTCCCCCAATCCAATCCTCCTCCCATTTCTCCTCCCCAAAATCCATTCCTCCTTCCAAATATCCCTCCCAAAATCCATTCCTCCTCCCAAATCCATTCCTCCTCCCAAAAATCCCTCCTCCAAAATCCAATCCTCCTCCACAAAATCCAATCCTCCTCCCAAATCCAATCCTTCTCCCAAATATCCCTCCCCAAAATCCAATCCTCCTCCCAAATCCATTCCCCCTCCCAAATATCCCTCCCAAAATCCAATCCTCCTCCTCAAAATCCAATTCTCCTCCCCAAATCCAACCCTCCTCCCAAATATCCCTCCCCAAAATCCAATCCTCCTCCTCAAAATCCAATTCTCCTCCCTAAATCCATTCCTCCTCCCAAAATCCCTCCCAAAATCCATTCCTCCTCCCCAAAATCCCTCCCCAAAATCCATTCCTCCTCCTCCAATCCTCCCTCCTCCCAAATCCATTCCTCCTCCCAAAATCCAATCCCCCTCCCCAATATCCCTCCCAAAATCCATTCTTCCTCCCAAAAATCCCTCCTCCAAAATCCATTCCTCCTCCCCAAAATCCATTCCTCTTTCCAAATATCCCTCCCAAAATCCAACCCCCCTCCCAAAATCCATCCCTCCTCCCAAAAATCCCTCCCAAAATCCAATCCTCCTCCCCAAAATCCAATTCTCCTCCCTAAATCCATTCCTCCTCCCAAATATCCCCCCCAAAATCCATTCCTCTTCCCAAATATCCCTCCCAAAATCCATTCCTCCTCCCCAAAAATCCCTCCCAAAATCCAATCCTCCTCCACAAAATCCAATCCTCCTCCCAAATCCAATCCTTCTCCCAAATATCCCTCCCCAAAATCCAATCCTCCTCCCAAATCCATTCCCCCTCCCAAATATCCCTCCCAAAATCCATTCCTCCTCCCCAAAATCCATTCCTCTTTCCAAATATGCCCCCCAAAATCCAATCCTCCTCCCAAAATCCAATCCTCCTCCCAAAATCCATTCCTCCTCCCAAATATCCCTCCCAAAATCCAATCCTCCTCCTCAAAATCCAATTCTCCTCCCCAAATCCAACCCTCCTCCCAAATATCCCTCCCCAAAATCCAATCCTCCTCCTCAAAATCCAATTCTCCTCCCTAAATCCATTCCTCCTCCCAAAATCCCTCCCAAAATCCATTCCTCCTCCCCAAAATCCATTCCTCCTCCCCAAAATCCATTCCTCTTTCCAAATATCCCTCCCAAAATCCAACCCCCCTCCCAAAATCCATCCCTCCTCCCAAAAATCCCTCCCAAAATCCAATCCTCCTCCCCAAAATCCAATTCTCCTCCCTAAATCCATTCCTCCTCCCAAATATCCCCCCCAAAATCCATTCCTCTTCCCAAATATCCCTCCCAAAATCCAATCCTCCTCCCCAAAAATCCCTCCCAAAATCCAATCCTCCTCCCCAAAATCCAATCCTCCTCCCAAATCCAATCCCCCTCCCCAATATCCCTCCCAAAATCCATTCCTCCTCCCAAAATCCATTTCTCTTCCCAAACATCCCCCCCAAAATCCATTCCTCCTCCTCAAAATCCAATCCTCCTCCCAAATCCATCCCTCCTCCCAAAAATCCCTCCTCCAAAATCCATTCCTCCTCCCAAAATCCAATCCTTTTTCCCAAATATCCCCCCCAAAATCCCTCCCTCCTCCCCAAAATCCCTCCCTCCTCCCCAAATCCCTCCCCAAATCTCCCTGGAGAAGCCCAGCTCTATTTTTCGAGCAGGATGTGTCCCCTGGCCCGGGTGGGGACAGCAAATCCCAGATTTCCTGGGAATTGTCACTGCTGGGAATCCCCTGAGCAGCCCCAGGCCCTCCCAGGGCTCTTCTGGGGCCATTTCCATCCCAAAAAAGGGAATTTATTCCCCACTCTGGGGCTGTGCTGCCCTCCCACCTCTGCTCTGGGAGATTTTCCTTCCCAGCAGAGTTTTTTCTGGAATTTTGGGGTCTTTCCTGTGTGGGACCTTCCAAGAATTCCATGGGAAAAACCTGGATTTGTGTTCTGGGACAAGGCACAAAAATTGGGATTTTGGGGATGTTTCGTTCCTGGAAAGGCCCTGATTGTTCCAAGGCTGTGGATTCCAGATTTTTCCTTGGAATCCTGGAAAATTGGGGTCGTCCACTCCAAATCCTGGCCCTGCACTGGACACCAAAAATCCCAAATATCCCAAATATCCAGGAATTTTCCCTAAAATCCACCCCAAACCTTCCCGGGGCTCCCGTCCCACCAACCTCAGACAATCCCTGCTCCAATCCTGGGAATTCAGGTCGGAATTCCCCAAATTCCAGCTCCTCTCCCCAATCCCTGCGTTTGGGGCAGATTTCAGGAGCATTCCCCTGGGATTTTTCCCTGGAATTTTTCCCTGGAATTTTTTTCCTGGGATTTTTTCCTGGGATTTTTTCCTGGGATTTTCCTGGAATTTTCCTGGAATTTTTCCTGGAATTTTTCCTGGAATTTTTCCTGGAATTTTCCTGGAATTCTTCCTGGAACTTTCCTGGAATTTTCCTGGGATTTTCCCTTGATTCTCTCCCCTGGAATTTTTCCCTGGGATTTTTCCCTGCAATTTTTCCCTGCAATTTTTCCCTGCAATTTTCCTGGAATTTTCCTGGAATTTTCCTGGAATTTCCCCTTGATTTTTCCCTGGAATTTTTCCCTGGAATTTTCCCCTGGATTTTCCCTGCAATTTTCCTGAAATTTTCCCTGGAATTTTCCTGGAATTTCCCCTTGATTTTTCCCTGGAATTTTTCCCTGGATTTTCCCTGCAATTTCCCCTGGAATTTTTCCCCTGGAATTTTTCCCCTGGAATTTTTCCCCTGGAATTTTTCCCCTGGGATTTTTCCCTGGCATTTTCCCTGGCATTTTCCCTGGAATTTTCCCTGGCATTTTCCCTGGAATTTTCCTGGAATTTTCCTTGAATTTTCCCTGGCATTTTTCCCAGAATTTCCCTCCCTCTGGAACCAAATTTTAAAAAACCCCAAGAGAGGCTGGAGATGCTAAAAAAAATTAACCCACCTTGAAAATTCCCGGGAATTGTGATTTCCCAGGGTGGAATTCTCTCTCTCCGGAGGGTGACGGAGCAAAAACCAGTCTGGGAATATTTCGAAATCCAGGGAGAAGCTTCTGGAATTTCCCACAAGCAGGGGCAGCTTCTGCCTGGATTTTATCTGGGATGTGAGAGGAAGGAATTGGAATTAGGAAATAAACGGAATAAAGGAGCAAAGAGAAGGATTTGGGGCGGGCGAACGAAACCCAGGAAGATTCTGTGGGGAAAATTCTTTTTTTTTTTGGGATTTTCCTTGGAAAAGGAGGAAAATCTCCACGGTGGTGCTGGAGGGAATTTTTTTGGGGGGTGAAAATCTGAGCTCAGCTGGATTTTCCCATTTAGGAGGAGCTGGGAATGGCAACCCAAGGGTTGAACCTGGAATATTCCCAATTTTTTTCTGGGATCTGTGGATCCAGGGCTGGCAGCTCGGGGGGTTGCCAGGCTCGTTTATTTTCCCAGCTGGAATTGCCAGGGGCGTTGGAGCTGTCCCTGCTCTTTGCTCCCAATCCGTTGGGAAACTTTCACCCCTTCCCTCTCCCGCCTTTCCGTGGGTTTTCCATGGGTTTTCCCATGGATTTTTCCCCGTGGAATTTTTCCCCGTGGAATTTTTCCCCGTGGAATTTTTCCCTGTGGAATTTTTCCCGTGGATTTTTCCCGTGGGTTTTTCCCATGGGTTTTTCCATGGGCTTTTCCATGGGTTTCCCGTGGATTTTTTCCGTGGATTTTTCCATGGAATTATCCCCATGGAATTATCCCCATGGAATTATCCCCATGGAATTATCCCCATGGATTTTTTCCCATGGATTTTTTCCCATGGATTTTTTCCCATGGATTTTTCCATGGGTTTTTCCATGGGTTTTTCCATGGGTTTTTCCATGGATTTTTCCATGGATTTTTCCATGGAATTATCCCATGGATTTTCCCCCATGGATTTTCCCCCATGGATTTTCCCCCATGGATTTTCCCCCATGGATTTTCCCCCATGGGTTTTTCCATGGATTTTCCCCCATGGGTTTTTCCATGGGTTTTTCCATGGGTTTTTCCATGGGTTTTTCCATGGGTTTATTCCATGGATTTTTTCTCCCATGGATTTTTTCTCCCATGGATTTTTTCTCCCATGGATTTTTTCTCCCATGGATTTTTTTCCCATGGATTTTCTTCCATGGATTTTCCCCCATGGGTTTTCCCCCATGGATTTCCCCATGGATTTTCCCCCAGATCAGGGGGAATCCAAGGAAAAATCCTGAATTTTAGCCTGAACCCTTGAATTTGCCCCAAATCAGGGGGAAGGAATCCAAGGAAAAATCCTGAATTTTAGGGCTGATTTTCGGGCTAAACCTCTGACTTTGCCCTAAATCAGGGGGAATGCAAGGAAAAATCCTGAATTTCAGAGCTAATTTTAGCCAATTTTGCCCCAGGTCAGGTGGAAAGAATCCAAGGAAAAAATCCTGAATTTCAGGGCTAATTTTAGGGCTAAACCCCCAACTTTGCCCCAAATCAGGTGGAAGGAATCCAAGGAAAAATCCTCAATTTTAGGGCTAATTTTAGCCAATTTTGCCCCAAAACATGTGAAAGGAATCCAAGGAAAAATCCTGAATTTCAGGGATCATTTTAGGGCTAAACCTCTGACTTTGCCCTAAATCAGGGGGAATGCAAGGAAAATCCTGAATTTTAGGGCTAATTTTTGGGCTAATTTTAGGGCTAAATCCCCAATTTTGCTCTAAATCAGGGCAATCCAAGGAAAAAATCCTGAATTTGGGGGATAATTTTAGGGCTAAACCTCTGACTTTGCCCTAAATCATGGGGAATGCAAGGAAAAATCCTGAATTTCAGGGCTAATTTTCCGGCTAATTTTAGGGCTAAACCCCCAATTTTGCCCCAGATCAGGGGGACCCCAAGGCAAAAATGCTGAATTTTCGGGCTGATTTCACCCCAACCCCCCAGAGCTGCCCCAGGCCGGGTGGAATCCGAGGATTATTCCCGTTTTTTGCCCTTCCCAGCCATGGATGCGGGCGCCTGCAGCAGCTCGGGGGCCGAGGGCGGGCCGCGGCTCTGCGGCGTCTGCGGGGACCGAGCCAGCGGCTTCCACTTCAACGCCATCACCTGCGAGGGCTGCAAGGGCTTCTTCAGGTGGGGCTGCACCCCCGGGGGGACCCCACCCCAAAAACACCCCGGGAGGGCCACGGGGGAACCGGCCAGGATGGGATTCCCATGGTGGAAAGGGGAAAAAATGGATTTATTTGGTGGGATGGGGATTTTTTCTCTGGTTTTTCACCCCCCCATCCCAAAAAAACCCCAGGAATCCCAAAGGGGAACCAGCCAGGATGGGATTCCCGTGGTGGAAAGTGGAAAAAATTGGATTTATTTGTTGGGATGGGGGGTTTTATTCCTTGTTTTTCATGGATCTGGGAGCTTTGTACCCCCTCATCCCAAAAAAAACCCCAGGAGGGCCAAGGGGGAACCGGCCAGGATGGGATTCCTGCAGTGGAAAGGGGAAAAAATTAGATTTATTTGGTGGGATGGGGATTTTTTCCCTGGTTTTTCACACTCCCATCCCAAAAAAAACCCTGGGAGGGCCAAGGGGGAACCGGCCAGGATGGAATTCCTGCAGTGGAAAGGGGAAAAAATGGATTTATTTGGTGGGATGGGGATTTTTTCCCTGGTTTTTCACCCCCCCATCCCAAAAAAACCCAGGAATCCCAAAGGGGAACCAGCCAGGATGGGATTCCCGTGGTGGAAAGGGGAAAAAAATGATTTATTTGGTGGGATGGGGATTTTTTCTCTGGTTTTTCACACCCCCATCCCAAAAAAACCCCGGGAGGCCCAAGGGGGAACCAGCAGGGATGCGATTCCTGCAGTGGAAAGGGGAAAAATTGGATTTATTTGGTGGGATGGGGATTTTATTCCTTGTTTTTTAATGGATCTGGGAGCTTTGTACCCCCTCATCCCCGAAAAAAACCCAGGAGGGCCAAGGGGGAACCAGCCAGGATGGAATTCCTGCAGTGGAAAGGGGAAAAAATGGATTTATTTGGTGGGATGGGGTTTTTATTCCCTGTTTTTCAACCTCCCTATCCCAAAAAAATCCCGGGAGGGCCAAGGGGGAACCGGCCAGGATGGGATTCCTGCAGTGGAAAGGGGGAAAAATGGATTTATTTGGTGGGATGGGGATTTTTTCCCTGGTTTTTCACACCCCCATCCCAAAAAAAACCCCAGGAATCCCAAAGGGGAACCAGCCAGGATGGGATTCCCGTGGTGGAAAGGGGAAAATTTGGATTTATTTGGTGGGATGGGGTTTTATTCCCTGTTTTTCAACCCCCCTATCCCAAAAAAATCCCGGGAGGGCCAAGGGGGAACCAGCCAGGATGGGATTCCCATGGTAAAAATGGGAAAAAATGGATTTATTTGGTGGGATGGGGATTTTATTCCTTGTTTTTCATGGATCTGGGAGCTTTGTACCCCCTCATCCCAAAAAAAACCCCAGGAGGGCCAAGGGGGAACCGGCCAGGATGGGATTCCTGCAGTGGAAAGGGGAAAAAATTAGATTTATTTGGTGGGATGGGGTTTTATTCCCTGGTTTTTCACCCCCCTATCCCAAAAAAATCCCGGGAGGGCCAAGGGGGAACCAGCCAGGATGGAATTCCTGCAGTGGAAAGGGGAAAAAATTAGATTTATTTGGTGGGATGGGGTTTTATTCCCTGGTTTTTCACCCCCCCATCCCAAAAAAACCCCAGGAATCCCAAAGGGGAACCAGCCAGGATGGGATTCCCGTGGTGGAAAGGGGAAAATTTGGATTTATTTGGTGGGATGGGGATTTTTATTCCCTGTTTTTCCAGGGTTTTTAATGGATCTGGGAGCTTTGCACTCCCCCATCCCAAAAAAACCCAGGAATCCCAAAAGGGAACCAGCCAGGATGGAATTCCCATGGTTAAAAGGGGAAAAATTGGATTTATTTGCTGGGATGGGGTTTTTTTTCCCCCCTGTTTTTCCAGGGTTTTTCATGGATGCACAAATCCCTCACTCCAGGCTGGGAATGAGCCTTGAAATTTTCCATTTTTAGCCCCTGGGATCCCAAATCCTCCCGGGAATGGGAGCCTGGGGAAGGTTTCCATGGAATTCCAGCCCAGCCTGGCTCCCCAAGCTGCAATTTTCACTCCAAACCTGGAATTTTGGCCTGCCCCGAGCCCTGGGAATGTTTTCCCTCGTTGTTTGTGCATTCCCAGCCTTTCCTTGGGGTTTTAAAGAAATAAAGAAGCTTTTTGTGCACCAAAATTGGGAATTTTGGGGTGAATTCCGAGCGCTGGGATTGGGGTTCCCCACTGGGAGCAGCAAAATTCCAAAGGTTTTGGGGGAATGTTCCCCAAAAACTCCCAAAATTCCCAGCAGGAAAAGGCAGCAGAGTGCAGCCACTTTTTTTTTTTAAATCTCCCTTTTTAAAACTCCCTTTAAGGAATTAAACTCCCTTTAATTCCTGGGGGCTGCACCCTGAGGAAATCCTGAATATTTTTAATTCTTTCCCCCATTTTAAAACGTTTCCCTTGATATTTTACTCAATACTTTCCTTTATCACCCATATTTGGTATTTTAACCCACATTTGACTTCTTTTACCCCTATTTAACATTTTTTAAAATGCAATTTTATATTTTTTTACCCATTTTTTTATCTCAATATTGACTTTGGCATGGAGCAGCCACGGCTTTTCTGGGAATTCTCTCCCAGGGCAGGAATTTCTTCCCAATATCCCTCTGCCACCTTTTTCCTGGGAAATTCTGGCTCTTTTTGTCCTGGGAACATCCTGATCATTTTTTTCCTTGGAAGTTTCTGCCTTTGACCCTTTTTTTCCCGGGTTATTCTGGCTCTGACCCTTTTTTTCCCGGGTTATTCTGGCTCTGACCCTTTTTTCCCAGGTTATTTTGGCTCTGACCCTTTTTCCTGGGTTATTATTTTGGCTCTGACCCTTTTTTTTCCCGGGTTATTTTGGCTCTGACCCTTTTTTCCCGGATTATTCTGGCTCTGACCCTTTTTTCCCGGGTTATTTTGGCACTGACCCTTTTTTTCCCGGGTTATTCTGGCTCTGACCTTTTTTTCCCGGGTTATTTTGGCTCTGACCCTTTTTTTCCCAGATTATTCTGGCTCTGACCCTTTTTTTCCCGGGTTATTTTGGCTCTGACCCTTTTTTTCCCGGGTTATTTTGGCTCTGACCCTTTTTTCCTGGGTTATTTTAGCCCCCACCCTTTTTCCTGGGAAGATTTTGGCTCTGACCTTTGGTCCTGGAAGGTTTTGACCCTTTTTCCTTGAAAATTCTGGCTCTGGCTGTTGTTCCTGGGAAGGTTTTGGCTCTGCCTCATGGTGCTGGCAGCCTCTGACCCTTTTTTTTCCCGGGATATTTTCACTCTGGCCCTTTTTCCTGGGTTATTATTTTGGCTCTGACCCTTTTTTTTCCCAGATTATTTTGGCTCTGATCCTTTTTTCCCCGGGTTATTTTGGCTCTGACCCTTTTTTCCTTGGAAATTCTGGCTCTGACCCTTTTTTCCCAGATTATTCTGGCTCTGACCCTTTTTTCCCGGGTTATTATTTTGGCTCTGACCCTTTTTTCCCAGGTTATTTTGGCTCTGACCCTTTTTCCTGGGTTATTATTTTGGCTCTGACCCTTTTTTCCCGGGTTATTCTGTCTCTGACCCTTTTTTTTTTCCCGGGTTATTTTGCCTCTGACCCTTTTTCCCTGGGTTATTATTTTGGCTCTGACCCTTTTTTTCCCGGGTTATTCTGTCTCTGACCTTATTTTCCCGGGTTATTTTGCCTCTGACCCTTTTTCCTGGGTTATTATTTTGGCTCTGACCCTTTTTTCCCGGGTTATTCTGTCTCTGACCCTTTTTTTTTCCCGGGTTATTTTGCCTCTGACCCTTTTTTCCTGGGTTATTATTTTGGCTCTGACCCTTTTTTCCCGGGTTATTCTGTCTCTGACCCTTTTTTTTCCCCGGGTTATTTTGCCTCTGACCCTTTTTCCTGGGTTATTATTTTGGCTCTGACCCTTTTTTCCCGGATTATTCTGTCTCTGACCCTTTTTTCCCCGGGTTATTCTGTCTCTGACCCTTTTTTCCCCGGGTTATTTTGCCTCTGACCCTTTTTCCCTGGGTTATTATTTTGGCTCTGACCCTTTTTTCCCGGGTTATTCTGTCTCTGACCCTTTTTTTCCCGGGTTATTTTGCCTCTGACCCTTTTTCCCTGGGTTATTATTTTGCCTCTGACCCTTTGTCCCGGTGGCTCCACGTTCCCATTCCTCTGCGGTTTCCCTGCAGCTCAGGGTTGTCATTTTCAGGCTCCTTTCTCCGTGTCCTGCAGCGAGAATTCCTCTCCCTGCACACCCAAAATGTGCTCGGGCCAGTTCTGCCAGCAAAGCCGGCCTTAGGGCGGCCGGGTTTAAACCACAGAGCCCAGCTCGGGTTTATTTTGCTGCCGAGGGGGTTTCTCTGCAACCCTGCAATCCTTCCACCCTCCTGGCCTTAAAAATCCCTCTTTAGACCCAAAAACCTTCTCAAACCCCCAGGCTGGGCTGGGCTTAGAGCAGCCTGGTTTAGGGGAAGGGGATTGAGCTGGGTTTAAGGTCATTTCCCCCCAAACCATTTCGGGTGTTTCCCTGGGGGGAATTTTCCTTTTCCAAGTCAGCTGATGTTTGGAGCATCAGCCAAACCAGCAGGGATGGAGGCCAAGAAGGGTTTTGGCTCCTTTTGCAGGAGGAGCATGAAGAGGAATGCCATGTTCACCTGTCCCTTCAGCGGGGAGTGCCACATCACCAAGGACAACCGGCGGCACTGCCAGGCCTGCCGGCTGAAACGCTGCCTGGACATCGGCATGATGAAGGAGTGTGAGTGTGCAAGGGAGGGGTGGGAGTGTGCAAGGGAGGGGTGGGAGTGTGCCAGGGAGGGGTGGGAGTGTGCCAGGGAGGGGTGGGAGTGGGAGTGTGAGCCCAGGGAATGACCCTGGCAATGCTCCTGGGGCCCTCCTGTGCCTCTGCCCCTCCCTGGTGCCAGGGCTGCCCTGGCTGAAACGCTGCCTGGACATCGGCATGATGGAGTGTGAGTGTGCAAGGGAGGGGTGTGCCAGGGAGGGGTGGGAGTGTGCCAGGGAGGGGTGGGAGTGGGAGTGTGAGCCCAGGGAATGACCCTGGCAATGCTCCTGGGGCCCTCCTGTGCCTCTGCCCCTCCCTGGTGCCAGGGCTGCCCTGGCTGAAACGCTGCCTGGACATCGGTGTGATGGAGTGTGAGTGTGCCAGGGAGGGGTGTGCAAGGGAGGGGTGGGAGTGTGCCAGGGAGGGGTGGGAGTGTGCCAGGGAGGGGTGGGAGTGGGAGTGTGAGCCCAGGGAATGACCCTGGCAATGTTCTTGGGGCCCTCCTGTGCCTCTGCCCCTCCCTGGTGCCAGGCCTGCCGGCTGAAACGCTGCCTGGACATCGGCATGATGAAGGAGTGTGAGTGTGCAAGGGGGGGGTGTGCCAGGGAGGGGTGGGAGGTGAGTGTGCAACCCTGGCAATGTTCCTGGGGCCCTCCTGTGCCTCTGCCCCTCCCTGGTGCCAGGGCTGCCCTGGCTGAAACGCTGCCTGGACATCGGCGTGATGGAGTGTGAGTGTGCCAGGCGTGGGAGCGTGCCAGAGGGGAGTGTGTGTCTGAGTGTGAGTGTCTGAGTGTGTGATGGAGTGTGAGTGTGTCTGAGGGAGGAGTGTATGTGAGGAGGGAGGAGCGTGAGTGTGAGATGAGGGGGTGTGAGTGTTTGAGTGTGAGTGTGTGAGGAGGAAGGAGTGTGAGTGTATCTGAGTGTCTGAGGGAGGAGTGTGAGTGTGTGAGGAGGGAGTGTGGGTGTGTGAGGAGGAGTGTGAGTGTGATGGAGGAAGGAGTGTGAGTGTGTGATGGAGTGTGAGTGTGTGAGGAAGTGTGAGTGTGTGATGCAGTGTAGGTGTCCCTGTGTCCCTCTCCAGGCCGTGCCCCTGCCCACACTCCCTGTCCCTCTGTCCCTCTCCAGGCCGTGCCCCTGCCCACACTCCCTGTCCCTGTGTCCCTCTCCAGGCCGTGCCCCTGCCCACACTCCCTGTCCCTCTGTCCCTCTGTCCCTCTCCAGGCAGTGCCCCTGCCCACACTCCCTGTCCCTCTGTCCCTCTGTCCCTCTCCAGGCCGTGCCCCTGCCCACACTCCCTGTCCCTCTGTCCCTGTGTCCCTCTGTCCCTCTCCAGGCCGTGCCCCTGCCCACACTCCCTGTCCCTCTGTCCCTCTGTCCCTCTGTCCCTCTCCAGGCCGTGCCCCTGCCCACACTCCCTGTCCCTCTGTCCCTCTCCAGGCCGTGCCCCTGCCCACACTCCCTGTCCCTGTGTCCCTCTCCAGGCCGTGCCCCTGCCCACACTCCCTGTCCCTCTGTCCCTCTGTCCCTCTCCAGGCCGTGCCCCTGCCCACACTCCCTGTCCCTCTGTCCCTCTGTCCCTCTCCAGGCCGTGCCCCTGCCCACACTCCCTGTCCCTCTGTCCCTCTGTCCCTCTCCAGGCAGTGCCCCTGCCCACACTCCCTGTCCCTCTGTCCCTCTGTCCCTCTCCAGGCAGTGCCCCTGCCCACACTCCCTGTCCCTCTGTCCCTCTGTCCCTCTCCAGGCAGTGCCCCTGCCCACACTCCCTGTCCCTCTGTCCCTCTGTCCCTCTCCAGGCAGTGCCCCTGCCCACACTCCCTGTCCCTCTGTCCCTCTGTCCCTCTCCAGGCCGTGCCCCTGCCCACAATCCCTGTCCCTCTGTCCCTCTGTCCCTCTCCAGGCAGTGCCCCTGCCCACACTCCCTGTCCCTCTGTCCCTCTGTCCCTCTCCAGGCAGTGCCCCTGCCCACACTCCCTGTCCCTCTGTCCCTCTGTCCCTCTCCAGGCCGTGCCCCTGCCCACACTCCCTGTCCCTCTGTCCCTCCCCAGGCAGTGCCCCTGCCCACACTCCCTGTCCCTCTGTCCCTCTGTCCCTCTCCAGGCCGTGCCCCTGCCCACACTCCCTGTCCCTGTGTCCCTGTGTCCCTCTCCAGGCAGTGCCCCTGCCCACACTCCCTGTCCCTCTGTCCCTCTGTCCCTCTCCAGGCCGTGCCCCTGCCCACACTCCCTGTCCCTCTGTCCCTCTGTCCCTCTCCAGGCCGTGCCCCTGCCCACACTCCCTGTCCCTCTGTCCCTCTGTCCCTCTCCAGGCCGTGCCCCTGCCCACACTCCCTGTCCCTCTGTCCCTCTCCAGGCCGTGCCCCTGCCCACACTCCCCGTGCCCTCTGTCCCTCTGTCCCTCTCCAGGCCGTGCCCCTGCCCACACTCCCTGTCCCTGTGTCCCTCTGTCCCTCTCCAGGCAGTGCCCCTGCCCACACTCCCTGTCCCTCTGTCCCTCTGTCCCTCTCCAGGCCGTGCCCCTGCCCACACTCCCTGTCCCTCTGTCCCTCTGTCCCTCTCCAGGCCGTGCCCCTGCTGTCCCTGTGTCCCTCTGTCCCTCTCCAGGCCGTGCCCCTGCCCACACTCCCTGTCCCTCTGTCCCTGTGTCCCTCTCCAGGCCGTGCCCCTGCCCACACTCCCCGTGCCCTCTGCCCCTCCCTGGTGCCAGGGCTGCCCTGGAACCTCCCGGGGCTGCCAAGGGCAGGGGAAGCAGCGGGTAATGATTGAGAGCAGCCGGGTTAATGATTCCTTCCCACCCCAGAGCTGTGTCCTCATGGATTCTCCTGGGTTTTCCTGAGGAGAATCATCTCCACAGCTCCCAATAGCTCTGAAAATCCTCTTTTCCAGCATTTTCCGTGCTCCACGGGGAGAGCTGGATGAGCTTCTCCATCCCCATGGAGCAGGGTTGGCTTTTCCTCTTCTCCCTCTGGGATTTTTATTTTTTTTTTCCTGACCCTTTTTTCCATGTGGGATAAAGCAGGGACTTAAGTCAACAGCAGAGGGAATTAAAGAGGTTTTTAAGCCCAGTCCAAACACACAAATGTGGCCCAAATGTTTGTTCTCTCCTGGTGTATTTAGAGATAAGTGGCTTTTAAAAATTGAGTGTGTTTCAGGAGCTGGGTGCTCCTGGAGAGCTGCAACCAAACATTTTCTGCTGGGAGATTGTGGAAATTCAGAATATGGGAGCAGGGCACAAACAGAGCCTGATGTCACCCCAGGCCCGCCAGAAAATCAGAATTTAGAGTGTTTGTGAGGGGGAAAAAAAATCCTTTCATTCCCAATGATCCTGCTGGGAATCCCTGATTTTATTCTTTGGGATTTGAGGGAGGAAAATCCCAAAGAATAAAACCCATCCCACCCTGGCTGCCCCCAAATTTTGGGGAGCTGTTGTTGCTTTTTGAGGAGCCCCTAATGAGGGAATTGCTTTAATTTGTACCAGCAGCCAATGAATTACCCAGGGAGGGCTGGCAAGCTGCTGGGCAGCAATTCCAGGGGTTTTCTCCAGGTTTTCTCCAGGTTTTCTCCTCGTTTTCCCCCTAGGAGTTAACGTGTAAACAGCAAATCCTGCCTGCATTAACCAAAACCAACCCAGATGGGCTAAAAATAGCTAAAAATGGACTTTGCTGCTGAAAAAAGGGAGGGAGGGCGAAGGGTTGGGGTTATTTTTAGGTGGAAGGAGGGAAATCAGGAAGGTTTTGAGGCCTTGTTTTCCACAGGGTGTTGGGTAGGGAGGAAGAAGAGGAAGAGGAGCAGGGCAGAGCCTCGTGCCGGGGTTAATTTGGGCTCTTGCCCACCTCAGGAATTTGGGGGTTTGTCCCAGTTTGGGGCAGAAGGAACCAGAATTATTTCTGGGATATTTCTAAGTGTTTTTTTAATTTTTTTTTATTTTCCTGGGTTTTTTTGGGAATATTCCCGAGGTTTTTCCTTCCTTGGCATCTCAAAAATTCCCTTTTCCAGGTTAAAAAATTCCCCCATTAACAAATCCCAATTAACCCCAGCTCTTTGTGAATTATCCCTGATTAACCCCCAATTTTTGGGGAATATTTTGGGTGTTCCCCATGGAAAAATGGAATTTTTTTTCCCTTTCAGCTGGGTGATCCCCAACTCTCCCAGGCTCTGGCAGCCACGTGGCATTTCCAGCCACCAGCTCAGGCAAATATTTGTGGTTTTCTGCAGAGAAAACCCCTCCAGACCTTGGGATTTGGGAATTCTCAGCCAGGGCCTGTCCCCTCCTGGGAATTCCGGCCTTTCCCACCTTTCTGAGCCTCCAGAAAATGTGGAATTACACAGAATTTCCCCTTCCCTGCCTGCCTGCAGCTGAGGGAGGGGTGTCTGTCCCTCAGGGATGTTGGATCCTCCCCTAATCACCCCCAAAAATCAGATTTTTAGCAGCTCCTGCTCTCTGGGCAGCAGGCCCCTGTGGATCTGCTGCTTTCTGTGGTAAAATCTACGAAGGGAAAAATGGCAAAATCCTGATTTTCCTGCCCGGTGGTGGAGGTGGGAGTGACTTTGTGGCCCCTGTGGGGTTGGGCAAGGCCGGGGGAGTGGAAAATGGAGAATGGAAAATTGCCCTGGGCCAAAGAGGCCAGGCCAGGTCAGGAGAGGCCTCCTCGACCTCCTGCCCCAAATTCCACCCTGACCCTCCCAGCACGGGGTCCCTGCCTCAGAAAATTCCAGAACAGCCCCTCCTCGACCTCCAAATTCCACCCTGACCTTCCCAGCACGGGGAACTTGCCTCAGAAAATTCCAGAACAGCCCCTCCTCGACCTCCAAATTCCACCCTGACCTTCCTAGCACGGGGTCCTTGCCTCAGAAAATTCCAGAACAGCCCCTCCTCAACCTCCAAATTCCACCCTGACCTTCCCAGCATGGGGAACTTGCCTCAGAAAATTCCAGAACAGCCCCTCCTCGACCTCCAAATTCAACCCTGACCTTCCCAGCATGGGGAACTTGCCTCAGAAAATTCCAGAACATCCCCTCCTCGACCTCCAAATTCCACCCTGACCTTCCCAGCACGGGGAACTTGCCTCAGAAAATTCCAGAACAGCCCCTCCTCAACCTCCAAATTCCACCCTGACCCTCCCAGCACGGGGTCCCTGCCTCAGAAAATTCCAGAACAGCCCCTCCTCGACCTCCAAATTCCACCCTGACCCTCCCAGCACGGGGTCCCTGCCTCAGAAAATTCCAGAACAGCCCCTCCTCGACCTCCAAATTCCACCCTGACCCTCCCAGCACGGGGTCCTTGCCTCAGAAAATTCCAGAACAGCCCCTCCTCTACCTCCAAATTCCACCCTGACCTTCCCAGCACGGGGTCCCTGCCTCAGAAAATTCCAGAACAGCCCCTCCTCGACCTCCAAATTCCACCCTGACCTTCCCAGCACGGGGAACTTGCCTCAGAAAATTCCAGAACAGCCCCTCCTCGACCTCCAAATTCCACCCTGACCCTCCCAGCATGGGGAACCTGCCTCAGAAAATTCCAGAACAGCCCCTCCTCGACCTCCAAATTCCACCCTGACCGTCCCAGCACGGGGTCCCTGCCTCAGAAAATTCCAGAACAGCCCCTCCTCGACCTCCAAATTCCACCCTGACCTTCCCAGCATGGGGAACTTGCCTCAGAAAATTCCAGAACAGCCCCTCCTCGACCTCCAAATTCCACCCTGACCTTCCCAGCATGGGGAACTTGCCTCAGAAAATTCCAGAACAGCCCCTCCTCGACCTCCAAATTCCACCCTGACCTTCCCAGCACGGGGTCCCTGCCTCAGAAAATTCCAGAACAGCCCCTCCTCGACCTCCAAATTCCACCCTGACCTTCCCAGCACGGGGTCCCTGCCTCAGAAAATTCCAGAACAGCCCCTCCTCGACCTCCAAATTCCACCCTGACCTTCCCAGCACGGGGTCCTTGCCTCAGAAAATTCCAGAACAGCCCCTCCTCGACCTCCAAATTCCACCCTGACCCTCCCAGCACGGGGTCCCTGCCTCAGAAAATTCCAGAACTGCCCCTCCTTGACCTCCAAATTCCACCCTGACCTTCCCAGCATGGGGAACTTGCCTCAGAAAATTCCAGAACAGCCCCTCCTCTACCTCCAAATTCCACCCTGACCCTCCCAGCACGGGGAACTTGCCTCAGAAAATTCCAGAACATCCCCTGAGGGAAGGGAATTCTTGCTTTGAGAGGACCCCAGAGGTTCCTGCAAGTGCCTTCGTCCCTTCCAGCCCCTCTCAGGGTGGATAAAATTGAAGATATCAGCCCAAATTGCTGCTCCTTTTCCCTGAGCAAACAGGCCCGACCTCTAAATTCCACCCTGACCTTCCCAGCATGGGGAACTTGCCTCAGAAAATTCCAGAACATCCTCTGAGGAAAGGGAATTTCTGCTTTGAGGGTGATCCCAGAGATTCCTGCAGCTGCCTTCATCTCTTCCAGCCCCTCTCAGGGTGGATAAAATTGAAGATTTCAGCCCAAATTGCTGCTCCTTTTCCCTGAGCAAACAGGCCCAACCTCTAAATTCCACCCTGATCCTCCCAGCATGGGGAACTTGCCTCAGAAAATTCCAGAACATCCTCTGAGGAAAGTGGATTTCTGCTTTGAGGGGGACCCCAGAGATTCTTGCAGCTGCCTTCATCCCTTCCAGTCCCTCTGAGGGTGGATAAAATTGAAGATTTCAGCCTAAATTGGCCCCAAATGCTCCTTTTCCCTGAGCAAACAGGCCCTGCTCGACCAAATTCCACCCTGACCTTCCCAGCATGGGGAACTTGCCTCAGAAAATTCCAGAACATCCTCTGAGGGAAGGGAATTCTTGCTTTGAGAGGACCCCAGAGGTTCCTGCAGGTGCCTTTGTCCTTCCCAGCCCCTCTGAGGGTGGATAAAATTGAAGATTTCAGCCCAAATTGCTGCTCCTTTTCCCTGAGCAAACAGGCCCAACCTCTAAATTCCACCCTGACCCTCCCAGCACGGGGTTCCTTGCCTCAGAAAATTCCAGAACAGCTCCTGAGGGAAGTGAATTCCTGCTTTGAGGGTGATCCCAGAGATTCCTGCAGCTGCCTTCATCCCTTCCAGCCCCTCTCAGGGTGGATAAAATTGAAGATTTCAGCCCAAATTGCTGCTCCTTTTCCCTGAGCAAACAGGCCCTCCTCGACCTCCAAATTCCACCCTGACCCTCCCAGCACGGGGAACTTGCCTCAGAAAATTCCAGAACATCCCCTGAGGGAAGGGAATTCCTCCTCTGAGGGGGACACCAGAGATTTCTGCAGCTGCCTTCATCCCTTCCAGCCCCTCTGAGGGTGGATAAAAGTGAAGATTTCAGCCCAAATTGGCCCCAAATCCTTCTTTTCCCTGAGCAAACAGGCCCAACCCCTAAATTCCACCCTGACCCTCCCAGCATGGGGTCCTTCCCTCAGAAAATTCCAGAACATCCTCTGAGGAAAGGGAATTTCTGCTTTGTGGGGGACCCCAGAGATTCCTGCAGCTGCCTTCATCCCTTCCAGCCCCTCTCAGGGTGGATAAAATTGAAGATTTCAGCCCAAATTGCTGTTCCTTTTCCCTGAGCAAACAGGCCGAACCTCCAAATTCCACCCTGACCCTCCCAGCACGGGGTTCCTTCCCTCAGAAAATTCGAGAACATCCTCTGAGGAAAGGGGATTTCTGCTTTGTGGGGGACCCCAGAAATTTCTGCAGCTGCCTTCATCCCTTCCAGCCCCTCTGAGGGTGGATAAAATTGAAGATTTCAGCCTAAATTGGCCCCAAATGCTCCTTTTCCCTGAGCAAACAGGCCCAGCCTCACGTGGAGCCCAACCTTTGGCCTCTGCCGAGCGCCTCCGCCCCAAGAAAAGCCATAAATCCCCAGCCCTGAGTGTGCCTTGACCTGAAAAATCAGATTAAAAGTGCCCCAGAGCAGCGCTGGACACCCCTGGTGGCAGCTGGGAGCCGAAGGGTCGGGGAGTGGAGAGGGCTGGGCAAGCAGGAGGGAGCAGAGCGGGCACGGGCACGGCTGGCATGGCCTGAAATGCCAAAAAAACCTCCTGAGCATGGTCTGAAACACCAAAAACCTCCTGGGCATGGCCTGAAAGCACCAAAAAAACCTCCTGGGCATAGCCTGAAACACCAAAAAAACCTCCTGGGCATGGCCTGAAAGCACCAAAAACCTCCTGGGCATGGCCTGAAAGCACCAAAAACCTCCTGGGCATGGCCTGAAACACCAAAAAAACCTCCTGGGCATGGCCTGAAACACCAAAAACCTCCTGGGCATGGCCTGAAACACCAAAAACCTCCTGGGCACAGCAGGAAACAGGGGCCAAGCTGCTGGAGGGGCACAAAGGAGTTCTACAAGAGGCAAAAGGGTTTTTAGAGGTGGCAAAAGGGATTTTCCAGGTGGCAGAAGGGGTTTTAGAGGTGGCAAAAAGGATTCTCCAGGTGGAGAAAGGGATTTTCCAGGTGGCAAAAGGGGTTTTATACGTGGCAAAAGGAATTTTCCATGTGGCAAGAAGGGTTTTCCAGGTGGCAAAGGTCTTTTCCAGGTGGAAAAAGGGGTTCTACAGGGGGCAAAATGATTTTCCAGGTGGCAAAAGGGATTTTATAGGTAGCAAAAGCTATTTCAGAGGTGGCAAAAGGGTTTTCCTGTTGGCAAAAGGGGTTTTAGAGGTGGCAAACAGGATTTTCCAGGTGGCAAAAGCAATTTTCCAGGGTCTGGGAGTTGCATCCAGGGCTCATTCCCACCCCTCCTTCTGCCCCTTTTCCTCCCCCAGTCATCCTGACGGACGAGGAGGTGCAGAGGAAGAGGGAGCTGATCCTGAGGAGGAAGGAGGAGGAGGCGCTGAGGGAAAGCCTCAAGCCCAAACTCTCCGAGGAGCAGCAGAAAGTCATCGACGTGCTGCTCGAGGCCCACCACAAAACCTACGACCCCACCTACGCCGACTTCACCAAATTTCGGGTACTGACCCCCCCCAAAAAATCCCTTTTATCCCTCAAATTCTCCCTGTAAATCCTCAGAGCCCCCCCTGCCAGCCCTGTCCCTCAGGGGGTTTTCTCTGCTCTGTCCCCCAGCCCCCCGTGAGGAGCCACCCCAGCAGCAGTGGGGCCACCAACCCCTCGTCCCTGCTGGCCCAGGACCTGTCCTCGGAGGATTCCTCGGATCTCTTCAGCTCCTTCAGCACCTTCCCAGGTGAGCCCCAGCCCCAAACTGGGACTGGGAGCCAGGAGGGACCCCAGACTCAGCCCAAACCATCCCAAATCCCAAATCCCGGGGCTGGGGAGGGGCTGTGCCAGAGCCCGAATCAACCCCAGCACGAGGGTCGGCCCTGCTCCTCTTCCTCCCCTTCCTCCTCATCCCACACTCCCAGACTGGGATCAGCCTTCCAGGGCTCAGGGGGGCAGAAATGCAGCCCCTCCACCCAGATTCGGGGTTCCAGAGCCTCTGTCCAGCCCTGGGGGTCTCACCGAGCTGCTGTCCAGCCCTGGGGGTCTCAGTGAGGCGCTCAAAGCATTTCCAGAGTCCTTCCTCAGCCCTGGGGGTCTCACCGAGCTGCTGTTCATCCCTGGGGTCTCACCGAGCCACAGCCCCTCCCTCAAGTGCCCTCAGAGCATTTCCAGAGCCTCTGCTCAGCCTTGGGAGTCTCACCGAGCTGCTGTTCAGCCCTGGGGGTCTCTCCAGAGTCCTTCCTCAGCCCTGGGAGTCTTACCGAGCTGCAGACCCCCCAAGTGCCCTCCTCAGAGCGTTCCTAGAGTCCTTCCTCAGCCCTGGGGGTCTCACTGAGCTGCTGTCCAGCCCTGGGGGTCTCACTGAGGTGCTCAGAGCATTTCCAGAGCTCTTCCTCAGCCCTGGGGGTCTCACTGAGCTGCTGCCCAGCCCTGGGGGTCTCACTGAGCTGCTGTCCAGCCCTGGGGGTCTCTCCAGAGTCCTTCCTCAGCCCTGGGAGTCTTACCGAGCTGCAGACCCCCCAAGTGCCCTCCTCAGAGCGTTCCTAGAGTCCTTCCTCAGCCCTGGGGGTCTCACTGAGCTGCTGTCCAGCCCTGGGGGGTCTCACTGAGGTGCTCAGAGCATTTCCAGAGCCCTTCCTCAGCCCTGGGGGTCTCACTGAGCTGCTCTTCAGCCCTGGGGGTCTCACTGAGCTGCTGTCCAGCCCTGGGGGTCTCAGTGAGGTGCTCAGAGCATTTCCAGAGCCCTTCCTCAGCCCTGGGGGTCTTACCGAGCTGCAGACCCCCCAAGTGCCCTCCTCAGAGCGTTCCTAGAGTCCTTCCTCAGCCCTGGGGGTCTCACGGAGCTGCTGTCCAGCCATGGGGGTCTCAGGAGCCGCAGCCCCCAGCCCCCGTGCCCTGCTCAGAGCGTTCCCAGAGCCCTTCCTCAGCCCTGGGGGTCTCACGGAGCTGCTGTCCAGCCCTGGAGGTCTCACCGAGCTGCAGACCCCCCCAGGTGCCCTGCTCAGAGCGTTCCCAGGGTCCTTCCTCAGCCCAGCCCTGGGGGTCTCAGGAGCTGCTGTCCAGCCCCGGGGTTCTCAGGAGCCGCAGCCCCCACCCCCTGCCCTGCTCAGAGCGTTCCCGGGGTCCTTCGTCAGCCCAGCCCCGGGGGTCTCAGGAGCCGCAGCCCCCACCCCGTGCCCTGCTCAGAGCGTTCCCAGAGCCCTTCCTCAGCCCTGGGGGTCTCACTGAGCTGCTGTCCAGCCCTGGGGGTCTCTCCAGAGTCCTTCCTCAGCCCCGGGGGTCTCACCGAGCTGCTGTCCAGCCCCGGGGGTCTCAGGAGCCGCAGCCCCCACCCCCTGCCCTGCTCAGAGCGTTCCCAGGGTCCTTCCTCAGCCCAGCCCCGGGGGTCTCAGGAGCCGCAGCCCCCACCCCCTGCCCTGCTCAGAGCGTTCCCCCCGCAGAGCCCGCGGAGCCGCCGCCGTTCCCCAGCCTGGCCGAGCCGGACGAGCAGGAGCAGAGCTCCTCGGCCCGGCTGGAGCTCTCCCAGCTCACCATGCTGCCTCACCTGGCCGACCTGGTCAGCTACAGCATCCAGAAGGTGATCGGCTTCGCCAAGATGATCCCGGGCTTCAGGTGAGGCCGGATTCGGGAATGCCCTGCTGCCCTCCCAGCTCTGCTCTCTGGCTCTCTCCCCTTCCCCGGGGTTCTCCTTTTTCCCAATATCCTGGAAAACGCTCACGGATTGCAGCCAGAGCTCCTGCAGCACCCGAGGGGCCTGGGAGGGGCCCCGGTTTCTGTTCATTCCAAGATTTTGGGGCAAAACCACGCCTGAAAAAAAATACCCAGAACAGGAATTCCTGGCAGGGGCCTCAGGTTTCTGTTCATTCCAAGATTTGGGGCAAAAATGCACCTGAAAAAACCCCTGGAATGGGAATTCCTGGGGAGGGACCTCAGGCTCTGTTCATTCCAAGATTTTGGGGCACAACCACACCTGAAATCACCCCTGGAATGGGAATTCCTGGGGAGGGGTCTCAGGCTCTGTTCATTCCAAGATTTTGGGGCAAAACCACACCTGAAATCACCCCTGGAATGGGAATTCCTGGGGAGGGGTCTCAGGCTCTGTTCATTCCATGATTTTGGGGCAAAAATGCACCTGAAATAACCCAGAACAGGAATTCCTGGGAGGGGCCTCAGGCTCTGTTCATTCCAAGATTTTGGGGCAAAATTCACCTGAAAAAAACAAACTGGGAATTCCTGGGGAGGGGTCTCAGGCTCTGTTCATTCCAAGATCTGGGGCAAAAATTCACCTGAAAACAAAATTCAGAATGGGAATTCCTGGGGAGGGCTCTCAGGCTCTGTTCATTCCAAGATTTTGGGGCAAAAATTCACCTGAAAAAAACCCTGGAATGGGAATTCCTGGGGAGGGCTCTCAGGCTCTGTTCATTCCAAGATCTGGGGCAAAAATTCACCTGAAAACAAAAATCAGAATAGGAATTCCTGGGGAAGGATCTCAGGCTCTGTTCATTCCAAGATTTGAGGCAAAAATTCACCTGAAATCACCCCTGGAACTGGAATTCCTGGGGAGGGCTCTCAGGCTCTGTTCATTCCAAGATTTTGGGGCACTACCACACCTGAAATCACCCCTGGAATGGGAATTCCTGGGGAGGGAGCCCCAGCTGAGGGCCGGGCGAGGCGGCAGCTCCTGCCCTGGGGGTGGCAGTCCCCCGTGTCCCCCGTGTCCCCCGTGTCCCCCGTGTCCCCCTGCCCCCCGAGCCCACCCAGAGGGCAGTCCATCCCCCTGCAGGGATCTGTGCGTGGAGGACCAGATCGTGCTGCTCAAGTGCAGCGCCATGGAGGTGATCATGCTGCGCTCCAACGAGTCCTTCACCCTCGAGGACATGTCCTGGACCTGCGGCAGCCCCGACTTCAAGTACAGGGTCAGCGATGTCACCCAGGGTGAGCGAGCCCCCAGACCCAAAATTCCCTGATTTCCCCCTGCTGGGCACCTTTGAGAATGGGGGGGGGGTCCTGGGCCAAGTTTTGGGGGTGGGAAGTGGTGTTTCAGGGTCTGCAGTGGCACCATGATGTGTTGGGAAAAATCACCTTCTAGAGGGAAAATAATCCCCTTCCAGAGGAAAAAAATTCCCCTTCCAGAGGAAAAAAATTCCCCTTCCAGAGGAAAAAAAAATCCCTTCTAAAGGGAAAAAAAATCCCTTCTAAAGGAAAATAATCCC
Source organism: Haemorhous mexicanus (assembly GCF_027477595.1). Classification (NCBI taxonomy): domain Eukaryota; kingdom Metazoa; phylum Chordata; class Aves; order Passeriformes; family Fringillidae; genus Haemorhous; species Haemorhous mexicanus. The sequence goes on along the minus strand of NC_082373.1, from coordinate 1,858,408 downwards.
CTTCCAAAAGGAAAAATTCTCTTCCAGGGGAAAAACAAAATTTTCTTCCAAAGGGAAAAATCCCCTTCCAGAGGAAAAAAAAATCATTTTCCAGAGGGGAAAATCCCCTTCCAGAGGGGAAAATCCCCTTCCAGAGGGAAAATGATCCCCTTCCAGAGGGAGAGATCCCCTTCCAGAGGGAAAGATCCCCTTCCAAAGGTGAAAATAATCCCCTTCCAAAGGAAAATAATCCCCTTGCAGACAGAAAGATCCCCTTCCAGAGGGAAAAATTCCCTTCTAAATGAAAAAAAATCCCCTTCCAAAGGGAAAGATCCTTTCCAAAGGGGAAAATCTTCTTCCAAAGGGAAAATAATCCCCTTCCAAAGGGAAAAATCCCCTTCCAGAGGGAGAGATCCCCTTCCAGAGGGAAAATGATCCCCTTCCAGAGGGAAAGATCCTTTCCAAAGGGAAAATAATCCCCTTGCAGAGGGAGAGATCCCCTTGCAGAGGGAGAGATCCCTTTCCAGAGGGAGAGATCCCCTTCCAGAGGGAAAATAATCCCCTTCCAAAGGAAAATAATCCCCTTGCAGAGGGAAAGAGCCCCTTCCAGAGGGAAAGATCCCCTTCCAGAGGGAAAATAATTCCCTTGCAGAGGGAGAGATGCCCTTGCAGAGGGAAAAATCCCCTTCCAGAAGGAAAGATCTCCTTCCAGAGGGAAAATAATTCCCTTGCAGAGGGAGAGATCCCCTTCCAGAGGGAAAATAATCCCCTTCCAGAGGGAGAGATCCCCTTCCAGAGGGAACATAATCCCCGTGCAGAGGGAGAGATCCCCGTGCAGAGGGAGAGATCCCCGTGCAGAGGGAGAGATCCCCTTCCAGAGGGAGAGATCCCCTTCCAGAGGGAACATAATCCCCTTCCAGAGGGAGAGATCCCCGTGCAGAGGGAGAGATCCCCTTCCAGAGGGAAAAATCCCCTTCCAGAGGGAAAAATCCCCTTCCAGAGGGAAATAATCCCCTTCCAAAGGAAAATAATCCCTTCCAGAGGGAAAGATCCTTTCCAAAGGGGAAAATCCCCTTCCAGAGGGAGAGATCTTCCAGAGGGAGAGATCTTCCAGAGGGAGAGATCCCCGTGCAGAGGGAGAGATCCCCGTGCAGAGCCCCTGAGGCCGCGCTCTCTCCGCAGCCGGGCACAGCATGGACCTGCTGGAGCCGCTGCTGAAGTTCCAGGTGGGGCTGAAGAAGCTGAACCTGCACGAGGAGGAGCACGTGCTGCTGATGGCCATCTGCATCCTGTCCCCAGGTAGGGACACACCCAGCCCACACCCTGAGAGCCCGCAGGAGGGAGGGGGAAAAACCCCAAATCCTAAAAACCCGCAGAAAAACCCAAATCCTAAAAACCCACAGAAAAACCCAAATCCTAAAAACCCGCAGAAAAAACCCAAATCCTAAAAACCCGCAGAAAAACCCAAACCCTAAAAACCCACAGAAAACTCCAAATCCTAAAAACCCGCAGAAAAACCCCAAATCCTAAAAATCCACAGAAAAACCCAAATCCTAAAAATCCGCAGAAAAACCCAAATCCTAAAAACCCGCAGTAAAAACCCAAACCCTAAAAACCCACAGAAGGGAGGGGAAAAATCCCAAATCCTAAAAATCCACAGAAAAACCCAAATCCTAAAAACCCGCAGAAAAACCAAATCCTAAAAACCCACAGAAAAACCCAAATCCTAAAAACCCGCAGAAAAACCCAAATCCTAAAAACCCGCAGAAAAACCCAAATCCTAAAAACCCGCAAAAAACCCCAAATGTAAAAACCCACAGAAAAACCCCAAATCCTAAAAACCCGCAGAAAAAACCCAAAACCTAAAAACCCGCTGAAAACTCCAAATCCTAAAAACCCACAGAAAAACCCCAAATCCTAAAAACCCGCAGAAAAACCCCAAATTCTAAAACCCACAGAAAAAACCCAAATCCTAAAAATCCGCAGAAAAACCCCAAATCCTAAAAACCCGCAGAAAAATCCCAAATCCTAAAAACCCGCAGAAAAAACCCAAATCCTAAAAACCCGCAGAAAAACCCAAATCCTAAAAACCCGCAGAAAACCCCAAATCCTAAAAACCCGCAGAAAAACCCCAAATCCTAAAAATCCACAGAAAAACCCAAATCCTAAAAACCCGCAGAAAAACCCAAATCCTAAAAACCCGCAGAAAACCCCAAATCCTAAAAACCCGCAGAAAACCCCAAATCCTAAAAACTCACAGAAAAACCCCAAATCCTAAAAACCCGCAGAAAAACCCCAAATCCTAAAAATCCACAGAAAAACCCAAATCCTAAAAACCCGCAGAAAACCCCAAATCCTAAAAACCCGCAGAAAACCCCAAATCCTAAAAACCCACAGAAAAACCCCAAATCCTAAAAACCCGCAGAAAAACCCCAAATCCTAAAAATCCACAGAAAAACCCAAATCCTAAAAGCCCACAGAAAAACCCCAAATTCTAAAACCCACAGAAAAAACCCAAATTCTAAAAACCCACAGAAAAACCCCAAACCCTAAAATCCCACAGAAAAACCCCAAATCCTAAAAATCCACAGAAGGGAGGAAAAACCCCTAAGTATGGCTGGCCCTAAAAAGGGATGAAAGGGAGGGAATCCCCCCAGTCCCTAAAACCCCCCCCAAGGCAGGGAATCCCCCCAGTCCCTAAAAAGCCCCAAAATTGAGGGAACCCACCCAAACCCTAAAAAAGGATGAAAGGGATGAAATCCCCCCAGACCCTAAAAAGCCCCAAAAGGGAGGGAATCCCCCCAGACCCTAAAAAGGGGTAAAAGGGATGGAATCCCCCCAGACCCTAAAAAGCCCCAAAAGGGATGAAATCCTCCCAGACCCTAAAAAGCCCCAAAAGGGATGGAATCCCCCCAAACCCTAAAAAGGGGTAAAAGGGATGGAATCCCCCCAAACCCTAAAAACCCCCCCAAGGCAGGGAATTCCCCCAAACCCTAAAAAAGGATGAAAGGGAGAGAATCCCCCCAGACCCTAAAACGTTCCAAAAGGGAGGGAATCCACACAAACCCTAAAAAGGGATGAAAGGGATTAAATCCCCCAGACCCTAAAAACCCCCCCAAGCCAGGGACTCCCCCCAGACCCTAAAAAGGGGTGAAATGGATGAAATCCTCCCAGACCCTAAAAAGCCCCAAAAGGGAGGGAACCCACCCAAACCCTAAAAAGCCCCAAAAGGGATGAAATCCCCCCAGACCCTAAAAAGGGGTGAAATGGATGGAATCCCCCCCATACCCTAAACCCCCCCCCAAGGCAGGGAATCCCCCAGACCCTAAAAAAGGATGAAAGGCAGGGAATCCCCCCAGACCCTAAAACCCCCCCCAAGGCAGGGAATCCCCCAGACCCTAAAACCCCCCCCAAGGCAGGGAATCCCCCAGACCCTAAAACCCCCCCAAGGCAGGGAATCCCCCAGACCCTAAAAAAGGATGAAAGGCAGGGAATCCCCCAGACCCTAAAACCCCCCCCCAAGGCAGGGAATCCCCCAGACCCTAAAAAAGGATGAAAGGCAGGGAATCCCCCCAGACCCTAAAAAAGGATGAAAGGCAGGGAATCCCCCAGACCCTAAAACCCCCCCAAGGCAGGGAATCCCCCAGACCCTAAAACCCCCCCAAGGCAGGGAATCCCCCAGACCCTAAACCCCCCCCAAGGCAGGGAATCCCCCAGACCCTAAACCCCCCCCAAGGCAGGGAATCCCCCAGACCCTAAACCCCCCCCAAGGCAGGGAATCCCCCAGACCCTAAACCCCCCCCCCCCCAAGGCAGGGAATCCCCCAGACCCTAAACCCCCCCCAAGGCAGGGAATCCCCCCAGACCCTGAAACCCCCCCCAAGGCAGGGACTCCCCCCGAGCCCCGGCACCCCCAGCTGCGGGGTTCGCCCTGAGCGCCGCGCTCCCGCAGACCGGCCGGGCGTGCGGGAGCCGCTGCGGGTGGAGGCGCTGCAGGAGCGGCTCTCGGAGGTGCTGCAGAGCTACATCCGCGCCCGGCACGCCGCGCCCGGCGGCCGCCTGCTCTACGCCAAGATGATCCAGAAGCTGGCGGACCTGCGCAGCCTGAACGAGGAGCACTCGAGGCAGTACCGCTGTCTGTCCTTCCAGCCCGAGCACAGCATGCAGCTCACGCCGCTGCTGCTCGAGGTGTTCGGCAACGAGATCTCCTGAGAGCCCGCACGGCCCGGAGCGGCCCCGGAGCCCCGCGGGAGGGAGAGCCCGGGCGGGGGTCGGGCTCTGGGGTCGCTGCTCCGGGAGCAGCTTCCCCTCCGCGGGGGTTTTGGGGCCGGGCTGCCTCGAATCGCTGCTTTTTTGGCGAATGCGTGGAAGGGGAAGTGCCGGGAGATGAGCCAGAGGCAGCTGAGAAAGCCCCGAGAGGGGAAATGTCCTCGACCCTCGAAGGGAAGAGCAGGACGAGCTTTGTTTGCACTCCCTGGGAATGGGGGAGCGGGGGAATCCCAGGAGACACCCCCACCTTGGAGCTGGACCCCTCTGCGGGATGGGGTGATGACTCCTGGGATGGGACAGGGACCCCTGGGATGGGACAGGGACCCCGGTTCCAGCTCGGCTTCCTCCCCCTGCCCTGTTCTGGAGGCGGCTCCGGGCCGGAGCCAACCCTGGGAAGGGGAAGGTGGGAGCTGGGGGGCTCCAAAGCCCTGGGAAGAGCCAGCACAGCCCCCCCAGGCCACGAGCAATGCTCAGAATGGTCAGAGGGTCCCCAGTGGCCAGAGGGTCCCCAGGGGCCGGAGGGTCCCCAGTGGCCGGAGGGTCCCCAATGGTCAGAGGGTCCCCAGTGGCTGGAGGGTCCCCAGCTCGGGCCAATAAACTCCTGCTTGGGAAAATCAACTCAGCGCCAGGCTCGTGTGTCCGTCCATCCGTGTGTCCATCCCGGGGCCCGTGCAGGGCCGTGTGTGTCAGTCCCGGAGGTGGCCGTGTGTCCCTCTGTCCCGGTCCCTCTGTCCCGGTCCCTCCCGCCAGAGGGCGCTCGTCACCCCGAACCGCCGCTGTGGCCCCGCGCCCTGCGCGCGCGCACTCTAGCAGGGCGGGGCTTGGGGGCGGAGCTAATCCCGCACAAGCGCGGGACAACATTGGCGGGAAGAGCTTCCGGTGAGGGGGGCGTGGCCCTGCGGGGGCGTGGCCTCGCCGCCGCCATGCGCGGTACCGCGCGCACCGCCCGGCTCGTGGTCATGGCCGCCACCGGCACCGGCACCGGGCACAAGCGGCCGCACCCCGAGCCCGCCGCCCGCATCGGCACCCACGACGGCACCTTCCACTGCGACGAGGCGCTGGCGTGTTTCCTGCTGCGCCTCCTGCCCCGCTACCGGGTACGGCACCGGCAGCGCGCCCGGGCCATGAACGGGACGGGGACACCGTGCGGTGCCGGGTCCCGGGGTCTTCCTCCCGGTCGCTCCTCTCTGGGTCCCGTGTGGGGGCGCTTGAGCCCACCCAGCGGCCGCTCTTCTGTCCCCGGTGCCACCTGGGGGTCCCCGTTGTGTCCCCGGTCCTTCCTCGGGGTCCCTGGTGCCACCTGGGGGTCCCGTTGTGTCCCCAGTCCTTCCTCGGGGTCCCCGGTGCCATCTGGGGGTCCCCGTTGTGTCCCCGGTCCTTCCGCGGGGTCCCCGTTGTGCCCCCTGGATGTCCCCCTCATCTCCCCCGCCCCGTCCTCACGGTCCCTCCCCGGTGTCCCTCGTCACCCGGAGCCGCTCCCGGGGGTCCCCGGGGACCCTCACCGCGGTGTCCCCTGCAGGACGCGGAGATCGTGCGGACGCGGGACCCGCAGCGCCTGGCCGGCTGCGACGTGGTGGTGGACGTGGGGGGCGAGTACGACCCGGGGCAGCACCGCTACGACCACCACCAGAGGTGAGACCCCTGGTGAGAGCCCGCCGGGGACAGCGGCGGCCCGGGGCTGCCCGGGGTGACCGCGTGGCCCCGCAGGTCCTTCGCGGAGTCCATGCGGAGCCTGCGGCCGGACAAGCCCTGGAGCACGAAGCTGAGCAGCGCCGGGCTCGTCTATTGCCACTTCGGGGCGCAGATCCTGGCGGGGCTCCTGGGGCAGCCCGAGGACGGGCCCGTGGTCACAGCGCTCTATGACAAGGTGACACGGGTGGCAGGGGGTCTGTCACCCTGCCGGGGTGACGGTTCTGCCCGGGGCTTGTCCTCGGTGGGGAAAGGGGAGCGGTTTGGGGCAGTTGTGCCTCCGGCCAGGCTTTGCTCTGCTGTCCCCTCTCTGTCCCTGCTGTTCCCCCTGTCCTCCCTTGCTGTCCCCTCACTGCCCCTCATGTCTCTGTCCCCACTGTCCCCAGCTGTACGAGAACTTCGTGGAGGAGATCGATGCCATGGACAACGGGATCGCGCCGGCGGCGGGGGAGCCGCGCTACGCCCTGAGCACCACCCTGAGCGCCCGCGTGGGGCACCTGAACCCCCGCTGGAATGACCCCGACCAGGACACCGAGGTGGGGACAGCCCCTGGGGGACACCCTGCTTGGGGACAGCCCCTGGGGACACCGCTGACCCCCGTGTCCCCAGGCAGGGTTCAGGAGGGCCATGGAGCTGGTGGGCACCGAGTTCCTGGAGCGCTTGGACTTCTACCACCGGGCCTGGCTGCCGGCGCGGGCGCTGGTGGAAGAGGCCGTGCGGCGCCGCCTCGAGGTAACGCCGAGCTGGCCAGGGGGAATCTGGGATTTTGGGGGAGAATCTGAGATTTTGGGGGAGAATCTGGGATTCTGGGGGAGAATCGGGGCGTGGAGAGGTCAAATCCCTTCGGTAGAAACCTCCCGGGGGGGCCCCTGCGCGCCTGCAGGAGGGCACTGGGAGGGCACGGAGCCCAGGGTGGTCCCGGGAGTCCCCCCCGTGTCCCCAGCGTGTCCCCCCCGCAGGTGGACGCCAGCGGGCAGGTCCTGGAGCTGTCGCAGGGTGGCTGTCCCTGGAAGGAGCACCTGTTCCAGCTGGAGCGGGAGCTGGCCCTGCCCCGGCCGCTGCTGCTCGTGCTCTTCCCGGACCGGGGCGGGCAGTGGCGGGTGCAGAGCGTCCCCACAGCCCCCCACAGCTTCCAGAGCCGGTGAGACCCCTCCCCTGGCCCTGCCGCCGCCCCCCCCGTGGGTCGGGGTCACTCTCAAGCCCCGTGTCCCCCTCCCCAGGCTCCCCCTGCCCGAGGCCTGGCGGGGGCTCCGGGACGAGGCGCTGTCCGAGCTGGCCGGAATCACCGGCTGCGTCTTCGTCCACGCCAGCGGCTTCATCGGGGGCAACCGGACCCGGGAGGGGGCCCTGGAGATGGCCCGGAGGGCGCTGGAGCTCGGGGGGGGCACAGAGAGCACGTGAGCCCCCTCCCCAGCGGGGTCACCCCAGAAGGGAGCCCCTGGCCCAGCGTGGGGACCGTTCCCGCCTGGATCCTGGATTCTCCGAGGGATCTGCTGTGCTGGGGGGGCTGCAGCCCCTCCCAGGGGTCTCAGAGCAGCCACCCCCCGTGCTGGATGGGTGCCAGCCCAGCCAGGGACGTTTTGGCTCCATTTCCTGGGAGTTTCAGCCCGTTCCTGTCACGTCCCTGCACCGAGGCGCTGCCAGCACCAGTAAAAACCAGTGTGTGCCCAGTGGAGTGGCTGTCTGAGGAGTCCCGGGGGGCTGCGTGTGACTCAGGGGGAGTTGCTGTGACCCAGGGACAGCCGTGACCCCCCCAACACGGGGACAGCAACCGGTGCTCCCCCGGGTGGCACCACCACGATCCTGCGTGTCACCAACGCCGTGTCACCCTCCCCCCCGCGTGTCACCAGCACCGTGTCACCAGCACCGCGGGGGGGTCACGGTGTCGCCGCCCGGCTCCGGGGCCATGCGGGCGGCCGCGCTGCTCCTGCTGCTGCTGGGGCTGCCCCAGCACCCCCGCGGCGGTTCCCGGTGCCCCGGGGAGGCTCCGGTGCCGGTCCCAGCCAGCGGCCACAACGAGACGCTGGGCAGGGGCGCGGGGACAGCGCGGGCCCCCGACGTGGCCGCGCTGGTGGCCCTGGGGGGGTGGCTGGGCTTGGTCCTGCTCGGCGTGGGCCGGTTCGTGCGGCGGAGCCGGGAGGAGACGCGGCTGCACCTGCAGTACCTGCGGGCCCTGCCCTGCGCGGCGCGGCGGCACCGGGACCAGGAGGAGGAGGAGGAGCCGCTCAGCGGCGGCACCGGGAGCCAACCGGGCAGGCCCGGGGGGTGAAGCCCCCCCAGGCTGGCCCCAGCAGCTGCGGTGGGTTTGGAGCCCCCTGGATCATCACCCCAGATCCCCCCGGCCAGAGGAAGGGGCTGGATGCTCTGGTGGGGGGGAGGAGGGGTCTCCCCCTTGCTCTGGGGAGGATTTGGGGGGTCCTGGGGCTGTTGGGGTGGGGGGAGCAGGGACCCTGTGCTCTCCCTGCCAGCGCAGTGCAATCCTGGGATTAAGGGTGTGTAATTCCAGGATTAAGGGTCGGTAATCCCGGGATTTCCCTGCGCCACCCCCACCCCCAGCAGCAGCGTTAATCCCCTCTGGGGGGGCCCGGCTGCTGCCCCCACCCTGCGGGGCCGGGGGGGCTCACCTGGGGCAGCACCCTGGGACCCACGGAGGGTTTGGTTCACCTCTGCTCACCCTCAGGACAAAGCTGGGGGTTGTGTGTGTGGCCAAGGCCCGCCCCAAACCCCTTCAGGCCTCACCTGGGCCCAAAACGGGGCTGTTTGACCCCAAAAGAGCAGCCCTGGCCCGCGGGCTGCGCTGGGATCACACCTGCAGCTTCTGGGAGTTCACTCCAAGCTCCTTCCGCGCCCAACATCAGCTCTGGAGCCCCCAGAACCCCTCCAGACCCACAGGATTTCCCAAATTCCCTCCCAAAAATCCTCCAGTCCCATCGGGGCGAGGAAAGACAACGAGAGGGAGGGAAAATCCACCTTTAATTGGGGCAGGACCAGCACTGCCAGGCCCTGAGCAGGCATGGGGGGCACCTGGAGGGAGAGGAGGCCCTGGGGTGCCCGAGGAGACCCTGGGGTGCCCAAGGAGGACATGGGGTGTCTGAGGAGGACATTGGGTGCCCGAGGAGACCCTGGGGTGTCTGAGGAAGCCCCGGGGTGCCCAGGGAGGTTCTGGGGTGTCTGAGGAGGACATGGGGTGCCCAAGGAAGCCCTGGGGTGCCCGAGGAGACCCTGGGGTGTCTGAGGAGGCCCTGGGGTGTCTGAGGAGGCCCTGGGGTGTCCGAGGAGGCCCTGGGGTGCCCAAGGAAGCCCCAGGGTGCCCAAGGAAGCCCCGGGGTGCCCAGGGAGGCTCTGGGGTGCCCGAGGAGGCTCTGGGGTGCCTAAGGAGGCTCTGGGGTGCCCAGGGAGGCTCTGGGGTGCCCGAGGAGGCTCTGGGGTGCCTAAGGAGGCTCTGGGGTGCCTGAGGAGACCCTGGGGTGCCCAGGGAGGCTCTGGGGTGCCCGAGGAGGCTCTGGGGTGCCCAGGGAGGCTCTGGGGTGCCCAGGGAGGCCCTGGGGTGCCCGAGGAGACCCTGGGGTGCCCAGGGAGGCCCTGGGGTGCCCGAGGAGACCCTGGGGTGCCCAGGGAGGCTCTGGGGTGCCCAAGGAGGCTCTGGGGTGCCCGAGGAGGCTCTGGGGTGCCCAGGGAGGCCCTGGGGTGCCCGAGGAGACCCTGGGGTGCCCAGGGAGGCTCTGGGGTGCCCAGGGAGGCCCTGGGGTGCCCGAGGAGACCCTGGGGTGCCCAGGGAGGCTCTGGGGTGCCTGAGGAGGCTCTGGGGTGCCCAGGGAGGCCCTGGGGTGCCCAGGGAAGCCCTGGGGTGTCTGAGGAGGACATGGGGTGCCCGAGGAGGCTCTGGGGTGCCCAAGGAGGCCCTGGGGTGCCCAGGGAGGCCCTGGGGTGTCTGAGGAGGCTCTGGGGTGCCCAGGGAGGCTCTGGGGTGCCCAAGGAGGCCCTGGGGTGCCTGAGGAGGCTCTGGGGTGTCTGAGGAGGCTCTGGGGTGCCCAAGGAGGCCCTGGGGTGCCCGAGGAGGCTCTGGGGTGCCCAGGGAGGCCCTGGGGTGCCCAGGGAGGCCCTGGGGTGTCTGAGGAGGACATGGGGTGCCCGAGGAGGCTCTGGGGTGCCCAAGGAGGCCCTGGGGTGCCCAGGGAGGCTCTGGGGTGTCTGAGGAAGCCCCGGGGTGCCTGAGGAGGCTCTGGGGTGCCTGAGGAGGCCCTGGGATGCCTAAGGAGGCTCTGGGGTGCCCAGGGAGGCCCTGGGGTGCCCAGGGAGGCTCTGGGGTGCCTGAGGAGGCCCTGGGGTGCCCAGGGAGGCCCTGGGGTGCCCGAGGAGGCTCTGTGGTGTCTGAGGAGGCCCTGGGGTGCCCGAGGAGGCCCTGGGGTGCCCGAGGAGGCCCTGGGGTGTCCAAGGAAGCCCTGGGGTGCCCGAGGAGGCTCTGGGGTGCCCGAGGAAGCCCCAGGGTGCCTGAGGAGGCTCTCGGGTGCCCAGGGAGGCTCTGGGGTGTCCGAGGAAGCCCTGGGGTGCCCAGGGAGGCTCTGGGGTGCCCGAGGAGGCTCTGGGGTGCCCGAGGAGGCTCTGGGGTGCCCAGGGAGGCTCTGGGATGCCCAAGGAGGCCCTGGGGTGCCCAAGGAAGTCCTGGGGTGCCCAGGGAGGCCCTGGGGTGCCCGAGGAGGCCCTGGGGTGCCCAGGGAGGCTCTGGGGTGCCCAGGGAAGCCCTGGGGTGCCCGAGGAGGCTCTGGGGTGCCCAGGGAGGCTCTGGGGTGCCTGAGGAGGCCCTGGGGTGCCCAGGGAGGCTCTGGGGTGCCCGAGGAAGCCCCGGGGTGCCCAGGGAGGCTCTGGGGTGCCTGAGGAGGCTCTGGGGTGCCCAGGGAGGCTCTGGGGTGCCCGAGGAAGCCCTGGGGTGCCTGAGGAGGCTCCGGGGTGCCTGAGGAGGCTCTGGGGTGCCCAAGGAGGCCCTGGGGTGCCCGAGGAGGCCCTGGGGTGCCCAGGGAGGCTCTGGGGTGCCCAGGGAGGCCCTGGGGTGCCCGAGGAAGCCCCGGGGGCCTCTCAGAGCTCGGAGAAGAGCGGCTGCTCCCGGACACTGCCCAGCACGGGCGCGGGGCTGCGGCGGGGGCTGCCGCGGGGCTCCAGGGCGCTGACGAAGAAGAAGGGGATGTGGGAGATCCTCCCCGAGGACCAGCACTGCAGGGGACAGGGCGGGGCAGGGATCAGCCTCCAAACAGCACAGAAATGGGGAAAACCCTCTGGGGTGCAGCCCAGCCTGACCTGACTGTCAGGGAATCCATGAGGTTCCCCCTGAGGCTTCTTCTCTCCAGGCTGAGCCCCCTCCCCACCTCCCCCAGCCCCCCAGAGCTCCAGGCCCTTCCCCAGCTCTGTTCCCTTCTCTGGACATGCCCCAGATCCCCAAAATCCTCCCTAAATTGGGGATTCCAGACCTCGACACAGCACTGGAGGTGTGGCCACGGGGAGAAACAATGTCCTGCTCCTGCTGGCCACTCCAGCCCTGGGCCAGGCCAGGATCCCACCAGACCTTTGGGCCACCTGGGCACACCTGGCTCATGTCCAGCACTGCCCCTCAGTGCCTCCAGGTCCCTTCTCAGGGAGCAGGGAAGGTCCAGCCCCTCTGTCCCCAAAACACAGGACCCAACCCTTGGCCTGGTTAAACCTCCTCCCCATGGCTCACCCCGATCCCAGCCCCCTTCCCAGTGCCACCAGTGCCCCCTGGCACTGGGGAGTGCCCCGGGGAGGGACTCACCACGGTCAGGAGGGCGCCCTGAGGGAAGCAGGGGTGGAAGGAGATGAGCTGGGGCCGGGCACCGCGCTCGCCCCGCACGAAGCCGCTGTGGGGTGGGGGAACAGGCAGGGTTAGGGGGGGAACGGCCCCAACCAGGGGTCTGGGGGGGGAAACAGCCCTAACCAGGGAGCTGGGGGGGTCTGGGGGGGGAAACTGCTCCTAACCAGGGAGCTGGGGGTGTCTGGGGTCTGAGGGGATGCACTGGGAAAGGACAACCCAAAGCCAAGGGGGTGAGGTGGGGAACCCAAACCCACCCAAAATCTGCTCTAACAAACCCAAACTCCCTGCAATGAACCCAAACCCATCCCAATGAACCCAAACCCACCCAAATTGAACCCAAACCCCCTCAAATTGAACCCAAACCCACCCAAACCCCCCTTGCAATGAACCCAAACCCCCCCAAATTGAACCCAAACCCACCCAAATTGAACTCAAACCCACCCAAACCCCCTTGCAATGAACCCAAACCCACCCAAACCCCCCTTCAATGAACCCAAACCCACCCAAACCCACCCAAACCCCCCTTGCAATGAACCCAAACCCACCCAAATTGAACCCAAACCCCCCCAAACCCCCTGCAATGAACCCAAACCCCCATTGCAATGAACCCAAACCCCCCCAAATTGAACCCAAACCCACCCAAACCGCCCTTGCAATGAACCCAAACCCACCCAAACCCCCCTTCAATGAACCCAAACCCACCCAAATTGAACTCAAACCCACCCAAACCCCCTTGCAATGAACCCAAACCCACCCAAACCCCCTGCAATGATCCCAAACCCACCCAAACCCCCCTTCAATGAACCCAAACCCACCCAAACCCCCTGCAATGAACCCAAACCCACCCAAACCCCCCCTGCAATGATCCCAAACCCCCCAAACCCCCTGCAATGAACCCAAACCCACCCAAACCCCCTTGCAATGAACCCAAACCCACCCAAACCCCCCCTGCAATGATCCCAAACCCCCCAAACCCCCTGCAATGAACCCAAACCCACCCAAACCCCCTTGCAATGAACCCAAACCCACCCAAACCCCCTTGCAATGAACCCAAACCCCCCCAAATTGAACCCAAACCCACCCAAATTGAACCCAAACCCACCCAAACCCCCTTGCAATGAACCCAAACCCACCCAAACCCCCTTGCAATGAACCCAAACCCCCCCAAATTGAACCCAAACCCCCCCAAATTGAACCCAAACCCCCTGCAATGAACCCAAACCCCCCCAAACCCCCTTGCAATGAACCCAAACCCACCCAAACCCCCTTGCAATGATCCCAAAGCCCCCAGCCCCCCGAGCCCCCACGCACCAGGGCAGCAGCTCGAAGACGGGGCTGTTGCGGGTGCGGAACACGGCCACGGCCGGCGGGCTGCCCGCGCACTCGGGGGGTCCTGCAGGGGGACAGCAGCACCGGGGCTCTCCCTTGTCCCCCCTGTCCCTTCTGCCAGGGCTGCAGCAGGGAACGGGGCAGCACTGACCTCTGAGGATCACCGCCAGCCTCTCCCCGGTGGGGTCCCACACCATGGAATGAACCTCTCCTCCGATCCTGCAACGGCACAGGTCCCCAGAATTACGGGGCAGAGACCCCCTGGGTGTGCCAGGAGGAGCAGGGACCCCCCCCGTGCCCCCCAGGCAGACCCACCTCTCCTCCCCGTAGAGGGTCTCGAAGGTGGTCTCGGACAGGTCTGCCACGATGGAGGCCGTCTTGGAGCCCCCCACTGTCCCCTGCATCTCTCCTGCAAGGGGACAAAGCCACCCTCCATCAATCCCTGACTCCCCAGCTGATCCTTCCCTCCTTCCCTCCTCAGAGCAGCTGTGCTGGCGTCCCAGGAGTGGCAGGCATGGAGGACAAGGGACAGCAAACACCAGGACCCCCACGCTGGCTCTGCAGCCACTGGAGTCACCCTGAAATCCCTTCAAGACCCCACAGCTGTGAGCAGGAGCAACGTGAGGGATGGAAAACCTGAATAATGCCAGAGATTCCGTGCTTGGGGACCCCAGAGCAGCCCCTGTGTGTGCCAGCTCCTTCCCCCAGAGCTGGGGGGCTCTCCCAGCCCCTGTGTGTGCCAGCTCCTTCCCCCAGAGCTGGGGGGCTCTCCCAGCCCTGTGTGTGCCAGCTCCTCCCCCAGAGATTTGGGCAGGTGGGAACCCTCTCCCAGCCCTGTGTGTGCCAGCTCCTCCCCCAGAGCTGGGGGCCAGGTGGGGACCCTCTCCCAGCCCTGTGTGTGCCAGCTCCTCCCCCAGAGATTTGGGCAGGTGGGGACCCTCTCCCAGCCCTGTGTGTGCCAGCTCCTCCCCCAGAGATTTGGGCAGGTGGGAACCCTCTCCCAGCCCTGTGTGTGCCAGCTCCTCTCCCAGAGCTGGGGGGGCCAGGTGGGGACCCTCTCCCAGCCCTGTGTGTGCCAGCTCCTCCCCCAGAACTGGGGGGGCCAGGTGGGGACCCTCTCCCAGCCCTGTGTGTGCCAGCTCCTCCACCAGAGCTGGGGGGCCAGGTGGGAACCCTCTCCCAGCCCTGTGTGTGCCAGCTCCTTCCCCAGAGCTGGGCCAGGTGGGGACCCTCTCCCAGCCCTGTGCCAGCTCATCCCCCAGAGATTTGGGCAGGTGGGAACCCTCTCCCAGCCCTGTGTGTGCCAGCTCCTCCCCCAGAACTGGGGCCAGGTGGGAACCCTCTCCCAGCCCTGTGTGTGCCAGCTCCTCCCCCAGAGATTTGGGGAGGTGGGAACCCTCTCCCAGCCCTGTCTGTGCCAGCTCCTCCCCCAGAGATTTGGGCAGGTGGGGACCCTCTCCCAGCCCTGTGTGTGCCAGCTCCTCCCCCAGAGATTTGGCCAGGTGGGAACCCTCTCCCAGCCCTGTGTGTGCCAGCTCCTCCCCCAGAGATTTGGCCAGGTGGGAACCCTCTCCCAGCCCTGTGTGTGCCAGCTCCTCCACCAGAGCTGGGGGGCCAGGTGGGAACCCTCTCCCAGCCCTGTGTGTGCCAGCTCCTTCCCCAGAGATTTGGGCAGGTGGGAACCCTCTCCCAGCCCTGTGTGTGCCAGCTCCTTCCCCAGAGATTTGGGCAGGTGGGAGCCCTCTCCCAGCCCTGTGTGTGCCAGCTCCTCTCCCAGAAATGGGGCCAGGTGGGGACCCTCTCCCAGCCCTGTGTGTGCCAGCTCCTCCCCCAGAGATTTGGCCAGGTGGGAACCCTCTCCCAGCCCTGTGTGTGCCAGCTCATCCCCCAGAGATTTGGCCAGGTGGGGACCCTCTCCCAGCCCTGTGTGTGCCAGCTCCTCCCCCAGAGCTGGGGGCCAGGTGGGAACCCTCTCCCAGCCCTGTGTGTGCCAGCTCCTCCCCCAGAGATGGGGCAGGTGGGGACCCTCTCCCAGCCCTGTGTGTGCCAGCTCCTCCCCCAGAGCTGGGGCCAGGTGGGGACCCTCTCCCAGCCCTGTGTGTGCCAGCTCCTCCCCCAGAGATTTGGCCAGGTGGGAACCCTCTCCCAGCCCTGTGTGTGCCAGCTCCTCCCCCAGAGATTTGGCCAGGTGGGGACCCTCTCCCAGCCCTGTGTGTGCCAGCTCCTCCCCCAGAGCTGGGGCCAGGTGGGGACCCTCTCCCAGCCCTGTGTGTGCCAGCTCCTCCCCCAGAGATTTGGGCAGGTGGGAACCCTCTCCCAGCCCTGTGTGTGCCAGCTCCTCCCCCAGAGCTGGGGGGGCCAGGTGGGAACCCTCTCCCAGCCCTGTGTGTGCCAGCTCCTCCCCCAGAGCTGGGGGGGCCAGGTGGGAACCCTCTCCCAGCCCTGTGTGTGCCAGCTCCTCCCCCAGAGATGGGGCCAGGTGGGAACCCTCTCCCAGCCCTGTGTGTGCCAGCTCCTCCCCCAGAGCTGGGGGGGCCAGGTGGGAACCCTCTCCCAGCCCTGTGTGTGCCAGCTCCTCCCCCAGAGCTGGGGGGGCCAGGTGGGGACCCTCTCCCAGCCCTGGGAGGCTCCAGGTGGGACAGACTCACCCCGGTACTCGGAGAAGGACAAGGAGTAGATGACGGACTCGCCCAGCACAGTGAAGAGCAGCCGGCTGCCATCGGGGCTCCAGCAGCCTGTCTGTGGGACAGTGTCACCTTGTCACCTTGTGGGACAGTCACCCTGTCACCAGGACAGTCACCCTGTCACCCTGTGGGACAGTGCCACCCTGTCACCCTGTCTGTGGGACAGTCACCCTGTCACCTTGTGGGACAGTCACCCTGTCACCAGGACAGTCACCCTGCCACCCTGCCTGTGGGACAGTGCCACCCCTGCCTGTGGGACAGTGCCACCCTGTCACCCTGTCTGTGGGACAGTCACCCTGTCACCAGGACAGTCACCCTGCCACCCTGCCTGTGGGACAGTGCCACCCCTGCCTCTGGGACAGTGCCACCCTGTCACCCTGTCTGTGGGACAGTCACCCTGTCACCAGGACAGTCACCCTGCCACCCTGCCTGTGGGACAGTGCCACCCCTGCCTCTGGGACAGTGTCACCCCTGTCACCCTCTCTGTGGGACAGTCACCCTGTCACCAGGACAGTCACCCTGCCTGTGGGACAGTGCCACCCCTGCCTGTGGGACAGTGTCCCCCCTGTCTGGAGTGTCTCAGACTGCAGTAATAAAGGAGGCTCAGGAGGGACTTTTCACTCCACAAGTCCCTGATGGGAGGGGACAGCCAAGGGACAAGAGGACACGGCCTCAGGCTGTGCCAGGAGAGGTTCAGGTTGGATTTGGGATGATTTCCACACAATTTGGATAAATTTCCACAATCTCTCGGGCTGGCTGCCCAAGGCAGGGGTGGAGTCCTCGTTCCTGGAGGGATTTAGAAGCCCTGTGGATGTGGCACTTGGGGACAGGGGTCAGTGGTGGCCTCGGCAGTGCCAGGGCTGTGCCTGGCTGGTCCCAGGAGGCTTTTCCAGCCTAAATGATTCCCCGGGAGGGGAATGTCCCACCCTACCTGGCAGCGTCCCCTGATGGTGGGCCAGCGCTCACAGGTCCACATCTGGGCCTCCCACACCCTGCAGGAGATTTGGGGAGCAGAATTCCTGGGGATTTACCCAATCCTGCTGCTCTGGGAATCCAGGACATCCAGCCCTGTCCCCCAGCCATTCCCCACAGCAGGAGCAGGAGGAGCAGGAGAAGGAGGAGAAGGAGGAGAAGGAGGAGAAGGAGGAGAAGGAGGAGAAGGAGGAGAAGGAGGAGAAGGAGCAGGAGGAGCAGGAGGAGCAGGAGGAGCAGGAGGAGCAGGAGGAGGAGAAGGAGGAGAAGGAGGAGAAGGAGGAGAAGGAGGAGGAGAAGGAGGAGAAGGAGGAGGAGAAGGAGGAGAAGGAGGAGGAGAAGGAGGAGAAGAAGGAGGAGAAGAAGGAGGAGAAGAAGGAGGAGAAGGAGGAACAGGAGCAGGAGCAGGAGGAGCAGGAGGAGCAGGAGGAGCAGGAGCAGGAAGAGCAGGAGCAGGAGCAGGAGGAGCAGGAGCAGGAAGAGCAGGAGCAGGAAGAGCAGGAGGAGCAGGAGCAGGAAGAGCAGGAGCAGGAGGAGCAGGAGGAGCAGGAGGAGCAGCAGCAGCAGCAGCAGGAGCAGCAGCAGGAGCAGGAGGAGCAGCAGCAGGAGCAGCAGCAGGAGCAGGAGGAACAGCAGCAGGAGCAGCAGGAGGCAGCAGCAGGAGCAGCAGCAGGAGCAGCAGGAGCAGCAGGAGCAGGAGCAGCAGGAGGGGACGTTTGGGATGCAGATTTTCTGGAGCGAGGATGAGGATGGGGATGGGGATGAGGAGCTCACCGGAACACGGCCGAGGGGGTGGCTGCCAGCACCTTGCTGCCATCAGGGGACCAGGCCAAGTAGGTGACACCGCCACCCCCAAACCACTGCAGCTGGACACAGGTCTCGGTGGACACGTCCCACACCTGGAGGGGACGAGGAGGTGACACCGGGATTAGGGAACACAGAGTGAAGACTTCAGGCCCAGGTGAAATCCCCAGAGCTGCCCGAGTGTCCCCAGGGGTGTCCCGGGGGTGTCCCCAGGAGGGTCCTCACCAGCATGGCCGTGTCCACGGGTGACGCCGAGAGCAGCCGCTCGCCGCTGGGCGCCCAGGCCAGGCTGGTGACAGGGCTGTGCCCGGGGCAAGACAGCACCTGGGCACAGCCCGACGAGGGCCTGCACAGGAGGAGGGACAGGCCACCAGGACTTGGATTTGCTGTCCCAAAGCCAGCCCCAGCGGGGTGACAGGGGAGGGGAGGGGAGGGGAGGGGAGGGGAAGGGGAAGGGGAAGGGGAAGGGGAAGGGGAAGGGGAAGGGAAGGGGAGGGGGAGGGGGAGGGGGAGGGGGAGGGGAGGGGGAGGGGGAGGGGGAAGGGGAGGGGAGGGGAGGGGAGGGGAGGGGAGGGGAGGGGAGGGGAGGGGAGGGGAGGGGAGGGGAGGGAAGGGAAGGGAAGGGAAGGGAAGGGAAGGGAAGGGAAGGGAAGGGAAGGGAAGGGAAGGGAAGGGAAGGGAAGGGAAGGGAAGGGAAGGGAAGGAAGGGAAGGAAGGAAGGGAAGGGAAGGGAAGGGAAGGGAAGGGAAGGGAAGGAAGGGAAGGGAAGGGAAGGGAAGGGAAGGGAAGGAAGGGAAGGGAAGGGAAGGAAGGAAGGAAGGGAAGGGAAGGGAAGGGAAGGGAAGGAAGGGAAGGGAAGGGAAGGGAAGGGAAGGGAAGAAGGAAGGAAGGAGGAAGGGAAGGGAAGGAAGGAAGGGAAGGGAAGGGAAGGGAAGGGAAGGGAAGGGAAGGGAAGGAAGGGAAGGAGGGGGAGCCATCACCTGGTGGAGAGGGAGGTGGGGTCCAGGTGCCACACGAGGACGCAGCTCTGGCAGGCCACGGCCAGGATGGAGGCACAGAGAGGCTTCCAGGCCATGGCGGCCACGTTCCTCTGCAGGCGGTGCTTCAGCGAGGGCACGGTGGCACTGCAGGGAGGGGACAGGTGACACAGGTGGGGAACAGGCAGGGCACAGAGCCGTGGTGCAGCCACAGTGTCCCCTGCCAGCCCTGAGCGCAGTGAGGGGGGACAGCAGGGTGGGGAGAGGGGCTGTGCCCTGCCCTGTGCTTCCCGGGGAGGGGACAGGAATTCCCAGCCAGGTGACACCGGCGCGAGCCAGGGCACACCTGGTGTGACTGAGCCGAGGTGTCCCCAGTGCAGACAGGGCCCAGCTTGGGGACACTTGGGGGGGCTGCAGGAGCAGCCGGCAGAGTCTTCTCCTGAGCAGGGACTGGCATTCCCTGGGGGAGCAGGGAGACCTGGGGGACAGAGGACACTCAGCCCGTGTCCCCCCCAGCTCTGTCACCACCCCCAGGGCTGTGTGACCCCCAGGTTGTCCCCAGAGGTAGAGCAGGCAGGGAAAGGAAAGGCAAAGCTCTTGAGGTGGCTTGGGGCAGAGCGGGGAAGGAGCGGGGGGGCTGAACGGGAGCCCAGGTGTGCCCAGGTGTGCCCAGGTGTGCCCAGGTGGGCGAGGAGGCCACGGGCAGCGGGCCCAGGGCAGTGCCCACCCCGGGCTGCCCAGAGCCCGGGACAAAGCCCCACCTGCTGGAGTTGTAGACGCGGATGGAATCGTCCAGAAGAGCCACAGCGAATTTGTTGGTGTGGGGGTGCCAGGCAAAGGCCCGGATGGTGCAGCCAGCCCTGGAGGGGGCACAGGGCAGGGTGAGACCCCCCCAGCACCCCCTGGGCTGGCAAAGACCCCTCTCAGAGTCCCCAGAGAAATAAAACTTCCTTTGCTGCTCAACAAGACCATTTTCTTGGAGAAATTCTCTGTTTCTGGGAATTATTCACATGGCTCTGCTGAGGGGCTGGTGACCACGGCCTGGGGTTGGAACTGGAGGGAATTTTCCAGGCTCTGATCTCCTTTAACCCTGATCTCTCTCTGACCAGGGCACACAAACCAGTGGGGCAACGTTTGACTTTAATGGCTGAGCCCACCCAAATGGGGCCATCCTGTCTTGTACTCCCACCCTGGGGGGGTCCCAGACCCAGATTTTGGGACACCCAGGACTCACCAGTCCACGGCCTGGGAGAAGGCTGCAATCATGTCCTCACTGGTGAGCTGCAGGGAGAGGAGAGCAGTGAGCTGGCAGCAGGGACCCCCAGTTCCCAGCCCTTTCTCCCTCTCCCCCACCTGGACTCGGGCCCCTCTTGGATCACCAAACACCTTCCCAGTGTCCATTTTCCACCAGAGCAGTGTCTGGAGCTGGGCATCACCAGGAGGAGCATTTTGGGGGGGGGGGTTTCAGTGGGGAAGGGACCACCCCCCACCCCAAATTGCTGCTCCCCTTGCCCCCTGGGATCAGCTGGAATGACTCACGGACAGGTGCGGGAACAGGGACCCGTGCAGCGAGGACAGCCAGCGGCACACGGCCAGCGCGTGGCTCGAGCCCGTGCGCAGCCACCGCAGCCCTGGCAAAGGGCAAAGGGACCCTCAGCGTCCCTGCCAGCACCGCGGGGGACACGGCAGGGACAGCAGGGCCCGGCCAAAGCATCGCAGCGAGATCCCGGGGGCAGCCCAGACTCACCCTCCTCCTCGGCGCTGGCCAGCTCCCGCAGCAGCCCGCAGAGCCCGGCGTCGCGCCTGCGGCGAGAGCGGGGTCACTGCCCGGCCCCTGCCCGTTCTGGGGACAGGTCTGGCTCTTTGGGGACAGGTCTGGCTCTTTGGGGACAGCGGGGCACTCACCAGGCGCTGAGGCAGCGCTTCCAGAGGGACTCGCGGTGGTGGATGAAGGGCGGGCGGGCGCTGGGCTCCAGGCGGCCGTGGGCCTTGAGGGGCTCCTTGGGCAGGGTCAGCACGGGCAGGTCGGGAACCTGCAGCACACACAGCCCACCTGAGTCCCTCTGAGCTTCCCTGAACCCCCCCTGAGCCCGGGGGGACAAAGGGACCCCCCCCCAGAGCAGCGGGCAAACGGCGATGGGAGGAAAGCAGGGACATAAGGAGGGGTGAAGGAGCAGCCTGAGGGTGCCCGGAGAGAGCCCAGCAGAGGGGACAGAGCTCCAGCCACAGCTGAGGGGCACAAATGTGGCACCCCAAGGCTGAAGGGGGCTGGCACGGCTCGGGAGCGAGGAGGGCTCACCTGGCCCGGGGGTCTTACCTGGCCCGGGGGTCTCACCTGGCCCGGGGGTCTCACCTGGCTCTGGAAGGCCAGCGGGAGCTGCTCGCTGAGGCGGCCGCAGACCAGGGCGTTGTTGAGCTCGTACAGGGTGACATCCCCAGGGGGAGGCGGCGGCGGGAACAGCCCCAGGGAGCACATGGCGACACCGAGCCTGAGGGCGAGCCCGGGCCGGAGGGCGACAGCTGAAACCGCCGCTGCCCTCGGCTCCGGGCCGGCGACCCTTCCGCCGCTCCCTCCGCCCCTCACCCGCTCACAACCCCCGGTGCCCCCGGCTCTCCCTCACCCGCTCACAACCCCCGGTGCCCCCGACGCCCCCCGGTTCCCCCTCACCCGCTCCCCGCCCTCAGCACCCGGCGCCGCCATCTTGGCTCCCCTCACCCCTTCCCGCTCCCGCTTCGCGCCAATCGCCGCCGCGCGCCGCCCTCGCGGCTCCGGGCGCGTGTGGGAGGGGAATTAAAAGGGCCGCGGCTCGCGCGAGAAATACGAGGAGTCCTCGCTGAGGGACAACGCCACGCTCCTCGATTTTCCTCCGCGGAGGAGAGGGAATATCAGCGTCCCCTGCACAGCTGCACTCCATCGGTGACATAGTAGCTCTCCGGTTGTAGCGAGGATGGATTAAAATGAGGGCAACTTTTTTTTTTTTTTACTGTCGTTGCCCCTTTAAGAGAGGCGGAGTCTTCCTTAAGGGGCGGGGTGAGGGGGCGTGTGCGGCTGACTGGTCACGTGGAGTGCGAGCAGGGCTGCGCTGGGACCGGGACCGGGACCGGGGACGAGACCGGGATCGGGATCGGGATCAGGACCGGGACCGGGACCGGGGCACGGGCACCCCCGTGTCCCGCGGGCACCCCCCGAGTCCCGCACCCCCGGTCCCGGCCCCCCTCTTGGGCTCCCGCGGCATCCCAGTGTCCTGCGCTCCCGTGTCCCCGGTGCCACCTTCCCGCGGTGTCCCCTCTGGCGGACGCCCGTGTCCGTTCTCCCCGTGTCCCCCGGGTGCCGCTCCCGCTTCGTGCCCCCCCTTGGCTCGCTCCCAGCCCCTCTCCCGGGGCTCCCGCTTTTCTCGTGTTTATCCCCGTGTTTTCCTTAGCGGCCGCAAGAGTTATTTTAATTTTCTCAGGATATTAAATAAAGGCGGCGGGGGGAGCTGCGGCGGGGGGCCCCACATTCCTCGCCCGTTACGGAGCGAGCGGGGTTCGATAGGAGACGACGATTTGGGATGGCGCCGACATCAGAGCCACCGCAGGGCTGGCGTGGCGTCCCTCGGACCCCCCCAAACGCGGCTGATGGGGCAGCGAGGCAGGAAAAAAGGCGCTGGTGGCGGAGGGGGGGTCCCCGGTGGGGTTGGGGGGGTCGCTGGATGGGGTTGGGCTCTGTGGTTTGGGAGGCTCCGGGCGGTCGAGCCCTCGGTGGCCGCCGGGCCGGGGTTTGGCTCGGGGACGTGGCTGCTTGCCCTGCTTGGCACTGGCCCACCCACGGCGAGCAGGGCCGCACTTCTTGGGGGGGAAAACCCCGAAATGGGCAAATTTGGGTCGGGGAGGGTGTGCCTGCCTTGGGGGGCTACGTGGAGAGGTGGCACTGCCACTGTAAATCCCCCCGGGAGCCACCCTGGGGTCGGCTCTGTGTGGTGGCACTGAGCTCCGGCCGCCCCCTCCGTGCCTCAGTTTCCCCACCCTGTGTCCCCCCGCCTTTCCCTGGGGACAGCCGCGTCCTGGCCGGCTCGTGGCCACCGTGACTCACCCGGGGCTGGCACGGGGACCTGGTGCCACCCCTGTCCCTGTCCCCCCGCGGGGCCACGGGTGCCAGCAGCTGCCTTCCCCCCCCCCCAACACTCCGTGCTGGCATTGGAGCTCGTTTCCGCCTCCTGTTGCCTTTTCCGTGGCTTTTTGGGTTTTTTTTTCAGGAAAAGCCCCAAACCAGGGCTGAGCGCATCAAAGGGCTGGCGGGAGCCCAGGGCAGGGGGAGGGGGAGCGCAGTGGGGTCCCCGCCAGCCCACAGCGCCCAAAATTGGGGTGTCCTCGGGGACACGTGGCCCCGCCGCGTGCCCGCTGCTGCCACGTGGGCCCTGGGATGTGTTTTGGGGGGAAACTGAGGCACGGGGCTGTGCACACGCGTGTTCCCGTGCACGCGATGTCCCTGGGAGTGGGGACACGGCTGGGCAGGGTGAGGCTGGCAGGGGACAATCCTGTCAGGCTTTGGCTGTCCCTGAGGTTGGGGCCATGGGGACAAGGGACAGGAAGATGTGGGGGACAGGGTCTTGGGGACACAGGGCCATGGGGACAAGGGACAGGGACACATGGGGGACAGGGTCTTGGGGACACAGGGCCATGAGGACAAGGGACAGGGACACATGGGGGACAGGGTCTTGGGGACACAGGGCCATGGGGACATGGGACAGGGACACATCGGGGACAGGGTCTTGGGGACACAGGGCCATGGGGACAAGGGACAGGGACACATGGGGGACAGGGTCTTGGGGACACAGGGCCATGGGGACAAGGGACAGGAAGATGTGGGGGACAGGGTCTTGGGGACAAGGGACAGGGACACATGTGGGACAGGGTCTTGGGGACACAGGGCCATGGGGACAAGGGACAGGGACACATGGGGAACAGGGTCTTGGGGACACAGGGCCATGGGGACAAGGGACAGGAAGATGTGGGACACAGGGTCTTGGGGACACAGGGCCATGGGGACAAGGGACAGGGACACATGGGGGACAGGGTCTTGGGGACACGGGGCCATGGGGACAAGGGACAGGGACACATGGGGGACAGGGTCTTGGGGACACAGGGCCATGGGGACAAGGGACAGGGACACATGGGGAACAGGGTCTTGGGGACACAGGGCCATGGGGACAAGGGACAGGAAGATGTGGGGGACAGGGTCTTGGGGACAAGGGACAGGGACACATAGGGGACAGGGTCTTGGGGACACAGGGCCATGGGGACAAGGGACAAGAAGATGTGGGGGACAGGGTCTTGTGGACACAGGGTCTTGGGGACAAGGAGACTGTGGGGAGCACAGGGACGTGGGGACGTGGGGACAGGGTCCTGGGGAAGGGGAGAGGCACAGGATATGGCACCCCAGGGGCTGAGGACAAGGGGACAGCCCAGCTTGTCCCCAACCCTGCTCAGCTGCTGCCACCCCCAGAGAGGGGGGATGCAGCCCCCCCCCCCCGTGCCTCAGTTTCCCCTGGAGCCCTGCAGGAGGGGGAAGCCCATCCCTGTGATGAAGCCGCCCGGCCTCAGCCGCAGAAGGGGGGCCTGGCTCCACTCTCAATCCTTTTATTGCTTTTTTTTTAGGGGGGCAGGAGGGGCAGGCGGCTAAAAAAAGTGGGTGGGGGGGGACACGTTACATTAGCACTGCTGAACCAGGCCCGGGGAGGGGGGCAAACCCTGTCCCTGAGTGCGGGGGGCACGAGGCGAGGGCTGGGGGGCAAGAAGGGTCGGGGGAGGTGGAAGGGAAAATAGAAAAGGGGGGGGTCTCACCTTGACACCCCCCCGTGAGCCCCAGAGCGCTCGGAGAGCCCCCCCATAATTTAAGACATAAATTAGAATGGCTAACGAGGAGCTGGGGAACTGAGGGGGAGGGGGCTTCGGGGGGAGCAGCACCCCATAATAAATATCCCCAGCGGCGAGGAGGAGGAGGAAGAAGACGAAGATGAAGGCGGAAAGGCTCAAATCTCCAACAAACTGCCGGCCTCGGGGCTGCCGCCGTCCTTGGCGGGCGAGGCGGGTGGCGGCCGGGGGGACGCGGGGGGCTGCTCGGTACCGGGGGGCGGCTTGGGGGGGCCGGGGTCGGCGTGGGTCTTCTGGTGCTTGCTGAGGTGGTCGCTGCGGGTGAAGCGCTTGCTGCACAGCAGGCAGGTGAACTTCTTCTCTCGCGTGTGGGTCCGGACGTGGCGCTCCAGCTCGTCGGAGCGGGTGAAGCGCTTCCCGCAGAAGAGCCAGTTGCACACGAAGGGTCGCTCCCCCGTGTGCCAGCGCAGGTGCGCTTTCAGGTGCGAGGCTTTGCCGTACACCTTGCCGCAGCCCGGGATGTGGCAGCTGTGCACCGGCTTCCGCCGCGACCCCGCCGGGCCCCCGAGCCGCTCCAGCTCCTGGCAGTTGGGACAATCGCAGGCCGGGCGTCCCCCCAAGGAGCCGCCGCGGGGACCCTTCGGGGTCTCGCCCGGCGCGGGTTTGGGGGTGGGGGGCGCCGCGGGGGCGTTGGTGTAAGGAGGGGGGTTCAGAGCGCCGAAATCGGAGCCGTAGGTGGGCAGAGGGGGGCTGAGGGCGGGCTGGCCCTGCAGCGAGCCCTGCAGCCCCTCGGCGCCCGCCGGCCCCCCCAGCCAGCCCCCGTTGGGGTGCACATCCCACCAGGACGGGGCGGCGGGCCCGGAGCCCCCCGGCAGCCCCCCGCCGATGCCGCCCTTGTACCAGGAGCCGTAGGGGTGCGGCATCTCCAGCGAGGGGTACACCCCGGGCAGGCACTCGCCCGGCGGGTGGCCCTTGGCCGCCACCACCACCGGGGCCCCCAGCACCTCCTGGGCGCCCGAGGGCGCTGGGAAGGGGTGCCCGAAGGGGCCGTAGTCGGGGCCGTAGGGGCCGGGCGAGGCCTGGGGGCTGGCGGACGGCGACAGCAACCCCGGGGCGCTGGGGAAGGCGGCGGCGTAGGAGTCACCCATGGCTGCGGCGGCGGCACCCCGAGGCGTGGGGGGCGATGTCAGCGGGGGCACCCCGAGGAGTGGGGGGCGATGTCAGCGGGGGCACCCCCAGGCGTGGGGGGCGATGTCAGCGGGGGCGCCCCGAGGCGTGGGGGGCGATGTCAGCGGGGGCGCCCCGAGGAGTGGGGGGCGATGTCAGCGGGGGCACCCCGAGGAGTGGGGGCGATGTCAGCGGGGGCACCCCGAGGCGTGGGGGGCGATGTCAGCGGCGGCACCCCGAGGCGTGGGGGCGATGTCAGCGGGGGCTCGCGGCCATGGCCTGTGGAAAAGGGGAACGGGGCTTGAAGGTTTCGAGGGGCACCCCCACCACCCGTCCTGGGGGTCAGCACCCCAATTGGGGTGTCAGCCCCGCTGGGGCACCCAGCAGCAGACCCCAGTCTCACGGTTCCCAACGCTCCCCATCCCCTGTGCCTCAGTTTCCCCCCACAGAGTTGAGGCCACCCCATCACCCCCCCAGCCCAGCATCCCCCCCAAAGGGGCTTCTCCGGGGGCTGCAGTGGGGTTGTGCTGGTGGCAAGGCCTCCCCCCACCCCCAATCTCGGCTCCTTCTGCCTTTATGGCCTTTTAATCGAATTATGCTGTGGCCTCCCCCTCCCCGGGTGACTTCCTCTGCCTTTATACCCGTCATGGCTTTCAGCTGCGCGGGCTGCCCGGGGTGCCGTGAGCTGGCCCTCACCCCCATCACCCCCGGCCTTCCCTTTATTTTAATTTTTTTTTTTTTTTAATTAATCTCTTCACTCACTTCGGTGCATTTCCACTTTGGCTTTTTTGTTTGTTTGGGAGTTTTTTTAGGGTGTCGTCCCCCCACCCCCGCCCCCCTTTCTTTTTTTTTTTTTTTTTTCCTTTTTTTTCCGTGGTTTTTGCGCCTATTTTTACGCCGGCCCCGGCCGTGGCCGCAAGCGCGCTCCCGGTTTTCCAAGGATAACAAGGGCCAGGCCTGTGCCCCGGGAACGCTGCCCTGCCGCGAGAGCCGAGGTAATTAAAACCAGGGCGAGCGGCAAACGGAGGCGCACGCTTAAAATAGTGTCAAACTCCCATAAATCAGCTCCGCTTGCGCCGGGAAATTAAGGAGCAGGGAAGGAGCCCCGGGAGCTGCGGGCTGAGCTCGCTGCACGAGGGTGACAGTCCCTTTGTGGCTGGCTCCGGGATCTTGACCCCTCCCATGTCCCCTCCCGGCGTGGGGAGGGGTCCAGCCCCTGCTCTGGGGGTCTGCAGTCCCAAATTCTGGGTCCCAAATTCCCGGTCTCTCGTCACTGACCACCAGTGTCCGGTTCTTGGTCCTCGGTTCTAGTTCCCCATGCCCTGTCCCCTTGTCCCCCAGTCCCTGGTCCCCTACGTCTGCAGTTTCTTGGTCCCCAAACCCAGTCCTTGTCCCCAGTCCCAATCCCCAAGCCCCATCCCTGGTCCCCAGTGTCCCCACAGCCCTTGCCTCAGTTTCCCCCGGCCTGTCAGGGCCACCCCCTGTCCCCTGAGCCCGAGGACACCTGGGCCTGGCTCCTGTGCAGTGCTGCTGTCCCCAGCCAGAGGGACACTTCGGGGTGACAGTGGCACTCGGCACCATCCCCTGTCCCCGTTCCCCCTCTGGGGATGGCAGGGCAGTCCCTGCTGGGGCAGGGGACACACGTGTCCCCCGGCACAGGGGCCCACACAGGTCCCTGTCCTTGGGGGGGTCCCATATCCCAGGGGGCTCCCCCATCCTGGAGCGAGTCTGCCACCCCATGGGTCCTAAATCCCGGGGTCCCTGTCCCTTCAGGGGGATCCCCCATCCCAAAGGGTCCCTGTCCCTCCAGGGGGATTCCCCATCCCAAAGGGTCCCTGTCCCTCCAGGGGGATCCCCCATCCCAAAGGGTCCCTGTCCCTTCAGGGGGATCCCCCATCCCAAAGTGTCCCTGTCCCAGAGGGGGATCCCCCATCCCAAAGTGTCCCTGTCCCTCCACGGGGATCCCCCACCCCAAAGTGTCCCTGTCCCAGAGGGGCATCCCCCATCCCAAGGTGTCCCTGTCCCTCCAGGGGATCCCCCATCCCAAAGTGTCCCTGTCCCACAGGGGGATCCCCCATCCCAAAGTGTCCCTGTCCCACAGGGGGATCCCCCATCCCAAAGTGTCCCACAGGGGGATCCCCCATCCCAAAGGGTCCCTGTCCCTCCAGGGGGATTCCCCATCCCAAAGGGTCCCTGTCCCAGAGGAGGATCCCCCACCCCAAAGGGTCCCTGTCCCACAGGGGGATCCCCCATCCCAAAGTGTCCCACAGGGGGATCCCCCATCCCAAAGGGTCCCTGTCCCTCCAGGGGGATTCCCCATCCCAAGGTGTCCCTGTCCCAGAGGGGGATCCCCCATCCCAAAGGGTCCCTGTCCCTTCAGGGGGATCCCCCATCCCAAAGTGTCCCTGTCCCAGAGGGGGATCCCCCATCCCAAAGTGTCCTTGTCCCAGAGGGGGATCCCCCATCCCAAAGTGTCCCTGTCCCACAGGGGGATCCCCCATTCCCAAAGTGTCCCTGTCCCTCCAGGAGATCCCCCATCCCAAAGTGTCCCACAGGGGGATCCCCCATTCCCAAGTGTCTCTGTCCCACAGGGGATCCCCCATCCCAAAATGTCCCTGTCCCAGAAGGGGATCCCCCATCCCAAAGTGTCCCTGTCCCTCCAGGGGGATCCCCCATTCCCAAGTGTCCCTGTCCCCCAGGGGGATCCCCCATCCCAAAGTGTCTCTGTCCCTCCAGGGGGATCCCCCATCCCAAAGTGTCCCTGTCCCTCCAGGGGGATCCCCCATCCCAAAGAGTCCAGGGGGATCCCCCACCCCGTGTTCCTCTCTCCCGCGGTCCCGGTCCCGGGGCAGTGTCCCCCATCCCGAAGGGTCCCGGGGGTCCTTACCGCGCTCCGGGGATGCCAGCGGTGGCTCCTGCCCGCGGCCGTGCCGCTGTCGCGCTGTCGCGCTGTGCCGCTGTCCCGGGATGCCGGTGTCCCGGGATGCCGGGGCTCGCTGCGGAGGGAGGGACGGAGGGAGAGGGAGGGAGAGGGAGGGACGGAGCACCGTGGCCGCCGCCCGCCCCGCTGTGCCGCTGCGGCGGGGCTGGGCCGGGCCGGGACCGGGGCCGGGAGCGGGAGCCCGGCCCCGAACCGCCCCCAGCCGGGGGGGCCGGGGGACCGCGGGAAGGGGGGCAGGGGAAGGGGAAGAGGAAAAGGAAAGGAGGAAGGAAAAGATGAGAGGGGGAAAGAAAGAGAAAAGGGGGAGAGAAGAGAAAGGGGGGGAAGAAGGGAAAGGGGGAAAAGAACAAGGAATTGGAAGAGGGAAATAAGTTGGAGAGAAAAGGAGGGAGAGAAAAGAGGAGGAAATGGAAAGAGAGGAAAGGGGAAAGGAAAAAGGAAGGGAAAAGTTAAAAAGGAAATGAAAAAGGGAGGGAAGAGAAATGAAAAATTATATAAGGAAATGGAAGAAAAAATAAAGAAAAAGTTGTGAAGGGAGGAAGATGAGGAGGCTGAGAGCTGGAGGAAGGAGCAGAGAGAGGGGACAGGGACCAGTGTGGGGAAAAGGAAGGAGAAGAGTGGGGAGAGAGAAGGAAAAGAGGGAAAAGGAAAGGAGAATAAAAGGGAAATGAGAGGAGGAAAAGGGGAAGGGAAAGGAGGGAGAGGGGGAGAAGGGATGGACAGGGGGAAAAGGAGGAGGAAGGGGCTGGGAAGGGGAAGGGGATGAACAGGAAAAGGGCTGGAGAGGAGGAAAGAAGGAGTAGATGGATGGGGAGGGGAAGGGGGACAAAGGGACAAAGGAGGACAGGACAGCTGGGGCACCCTGAGGCTCGTGACCCCAGAAGGTGCCAGGATGGAGCAGGGATGGGGATGGGGACAGGAGGGGACAACAGATGGGAATGAGAGGGACGTGGGCTGGAGCTTCAGGAATGGGGTCAGAGGTGTGGGGATGGGGACAGGAGTTGGGAACGGAGCAGGGATGGGGCTGGAAGGACCAGGGATGGGGGTCAGAGCTGGGGACGGGGACAGGTGACATGTGCAGGGGGACAGGGACACACGTGGCTATGGGGCTGGCGACCCCCCTGCGCCTCAGTTTCCCCCATGAAGGAATTGTTCCAACCGCTCTTTTACCCCCATCCCCTCTCTTTTTTTATTTCATTACTCCCCATCGTTCCCGCTCCCTTCTCGCCTTCCCCCGTGCCCGGTTCCCCCGGCGGGGCCGGCCGGAGCCAGCGGGGCCCTTTCCCAGCCCTGAGTCAGGGCTTTCCGCTCCGCAGCCGCCGGCGCCGCCGAAGGCCACAACCGCCGGCCCCCCCTCGCTGGGGCTTCCACTGCCCACAAACTGGGAGCAAACTGGGACGGCCACTCCAGCCCTCCTCCTCCTCCTCCTCCTCCTCCTCCTCCTCAGCCAGCCCGGCGTGGGATGGGGAGGGGTACCCCACGGATTTTTTGGGGGGTTTCACTCCCACCAGGGTCCGGCTCACTGGGGGGGTCCGGCGCTGCCCGAAGGGCTGGGCTCGGCTGGGGGTCCTAGGTGGGGCGGGGGTCTCTCCCCGGCTCGGGGGCGGTGGGGACCCCCCCCCTCCGTGTGCACGGGGACCCTTCAAAGCGCGGCGGCCGCGCGGGGGGGGCGGCGGCGGGGGCTGATTACAGGGCGGCGCCGGGCTCGGCCGCCCACGGCCCCGCGGCCGCGCCGGGCCCCCGCAATTACCCGGTATTTATACCCGGCCGGACGCCGGGACCTCGCCAGAGCGGGGGGAACACGGAGCGGGGGGGCTCCGTCCCCGGGCAGCCGGCCAGCCACCGTCCGTCTGTCCATCCCTCCTCTCCATCCCTCCTTCCCATCTCTCCGTCCCTCCTCTGCCTCATTCACGCCATCCACCAGCCTGGCTCAGGAGCTGACAGGAATTTGAGGGGGCTCAGCCCCTCTGTCCCAAATCTGGGGGGATCTCAGCCCCACCGTGACATGAGTTTTGGGGGTCTCAGCCCCCTGAGATGAGCCCGGGGGGTCTCAGCACGACAGAGGCTGCAGGGCTGGAGGTGTCCCTGTCCCCAGCCCGGTCCCCAGGGCCAGGGAGCGCCCCCAGCCCAGCGCGGGGGTCCCGGTGGTGCTGTCCCCCCCCCATCCTCGCGGTGACGGCGGGGACACCGCAGCCCCTCGGGCTCGGCGGGAGGAAGCGGAACCGGCCCGGGGTGACCCCCGCGTCCCCCAGCCCTCACCTGGCGCGGTGTCCCCCCGTGTCCCCCCCGGCCCGGCCCGGCCCCGCCCGCCCTCTCCGGCCCCCGGATGTTTCCCTTGCGGTCGGAGGCCCCGAAATAGCGCAGCCCCCGCGCTGGGTGCGCCGGCCACGGCCGCCCACGGGCCCCGCGGGACCGGGGGGGCCGGGGGAGGCTCCGAGGGCTCGGAACGGGGCTGAGCTACCCCCTCCCAGCAGCACCCACGGGGGGCACCCCGGTGTTCGGAGTCCCCCTGGCACCCCAGAGGTGGGGGACAGGGAGGGTCCGCGGGGCAGGAGGAGCCGGGGGACGTGAGGGGACATGGGGGAGGATGGAAATCAGGGACCTGCAGGGACGGAGGGGCACCCGGAATGGGGCTGGGGGCTTCCCACCCACGGGGAAGCCAAGGCAGGGTGGCCCCAGGGCTGAGCTGCGCCCACAGCCCCGGTGTTTCCTCCCACCCTTTAATTATCCCGGAATTATCCCTGGAAATAACCGCGGGGGGCGGGGGGGACACGGGCAGCGAGCCGGGACGGACCCCCGGGGGGACAGACGGACCCTGGGCCAGCCGGGGGGACAGCGGTGCCCCTGGGGGGACACGGGTGGCCGTGGGGGGGACAGAGGTGACCGCTGGGGGACAGGGGTGGTCCGTGTTCCCCCCCGTGTCCCCCCCGCCATGTGGCTCCCATTGCGCTGCGGTGCCGAAGCCACATCAGAGCGGCGGCAGCGGCAGCCGCGGGGGCGGCACCGGGGGCCCGACCCCCCCTCCGGCTGCTGAAGGACCCCCCCCAGGTTGCCGAGAGGACCCCCCCCAAGCTGCCACCGTGCCCCGTGTCCCCTCCAAGCTTCCAAACACCCCCCCACCCATGCAAATCTGGGGTACCCCACGTGCCCCCCGAGCCCTGAGACCACCGCAAATTGTCCTGGGACCCCCCCCCCCCCGAAGCTGCCAGGGTCCCCCCAGGCCCTGTGACCCCCCCGGTCCCCCCGCCCGTCGCTGTCCCCGGGCCGGTCCGCCCTGGCTCGCGCCGCGCTGCATTTCTGCGGTTCCCAACCCAAAATTGCTGGGAGTCGCCCGGCGTCGCCCTGATTCCTCCGCGGCCGCGACCTGCCGGGGGGGGGGGACCCAGAGGGACAATCGGGGGGTGGCAGCGGGGGTGGGGCACCCCAGGCTGGCCCCGCTGCCCCCCCCGGCTGGCCCCAGTGCTCCCAGTTTGCCCCCAGTCCGAGGCTGAGGGTTCCTCTGTCCCCGTCCTGTGTCCCCTGAGTTGCCAGCGGGAGGTGGGGACAGGACAGGCTTGGGGACAGCAGCAGAGGGAGCAGGGACAGTGGCAGGGTTGGGGACACGGGGCAGGACGGCACCCTGATGTGAGAACCCTGGGGACAGGACACCGTTGGGGACAGGACAGGGCAGGGATGGTGGCACTATTTGGGACAGGACAGGGCAGCTTTGGGGACACTGCTGGGGACAAGACAGGACTGGGGACACTGATAGGGACACTCTTGGGGGCAGGACAGGGTCGGTGACAATGTTGGTGCCAGGGTAGGACTGGTGACAGTCAGTGCCAGGTCCCACCATGGCAGGTGACAGGACACTGTCGGTGACACTATTGGTGACAGTCAGTGACAGTTGGTGTCACTGCCGGTGACAGTCAGTGACAGTCGGTGCCCGGGTCCCACTGTGATGGGTGACAGGACACTGTCGGTGACACTGTCGGTGACACTGTCGGTGACAGTCGGTGACAGTCGGTGCCTGGGTCCCGCCATGACGGGTGACAGGACAGGGTTGGTGACACTGTCGGTGACAGTCGGTGACACTGTCGGTGCCCGGGTCCCGCCGTGGCGCCCCCGCCAGGCGGCAGCAAAGCCTCGGGCCCGGGGGTGGCACCGCCCGGCCGCGACCACCGGGGGGCGCCTGGGGACACTGGGGAGGGGTCCCCGAGGGGACAGTGAGGGGTTAATGGTGGTACTGGGGACACTGGGGAGGGGTCCTCGAGGGGACAGTGAGGGGTTAATGGTGGTACTGGGGACACTGGGGAGGGGACAGTGAGGGGTTAATGGTGGTACTGGGGACACTGGGGAGGGGACAGTGAGGGGTTAATGGTGGTACTGGGGACACTGGGGAGGGGACAGTGAGGGGTTAATGGTGGTACTGGGGACACTGGGGAGGGGACAGTGAGGGGTTAATGGTGGTACTGGGGACACTGGGGAGGGGACAGTGAGGGGTTAATGGTGGTACTGGGGACACTGGGGAGGGGACAGTGAGGGGTTAATGGTGGTGCTGGGGACACTGGGGAGGGGTCCCCGAGGGGACAGTGAGGGGTTAATGGTGGTACTGGGGAGGGGTCCCGGGGGGGGGGCAGTGAGGGGTTAATTGGGGAAGTTCTCTTGGGGGGAAATGAGAGGTTAATTGGGGGTGTTAATTGGGGGAGTCCCGATGGGGTGCTAATGGTGGCAGTTACTGGAGGGGACAAGGACCCCACTGGGACCAACGGGGTGAGGGGGCTCAAACAAGGGGGGGGTCTAACGGGGACAGGTCCTGCCGTGCCCCCCTCGATCCGCCCAGCCCAGCCCAGCCCCGCGCAGCCCCCGGGGCTCAGGGAGGTGACAGAACAGGGACAGCCTTGGTGACAGGACGGGGACAGTCCCGGTGTCCCCCAGCCGTGGGGCAGGGCCTGCTGGGCCCTTTTGCCCCCAGGTGCCACCACTGCAGGGGACGAGGGGACACCCACCGACCCCAATGGTCTGGAGGGAGCAGGACAAGGACAGGGCAGGGACACGGCAGGGACAGGATGTCCCCAAGCCCCATCGGGTGCGGGGGCGAGGCCGCGGGGCCTGCCCGTGCTGCGGGGCGGGAATTGGGCCGAAAACACCGGGAAATGGGAAGGTCACGGACGGGGGGGCGGTTCTGATGCTGGAAAGCGAAACCAACGCCATCGCGTGTCCCTTGGTGTCCCCTCCCCGGTGTGTCGCTGGCCGCGGTCCCCGTTCGCCCCCACACCGCTCGTTTTGCTTTGAAATAAAGGATTTGGCCCTAAACCCCCCAAATCCCGCAACGCCCCCAAACTCCCCAAGCCCCGTTCCCAGGGGGAGGGCGACCCGGGCTCCCCGCTGTGGCGCCGCTGTGTCGGGACAGGGCTGGGCGATGTCGTGACAGGGCTCTGGGGGTTCACACAGCGCCGCGGGCCCGTGAGGACGTGTCGCACCGCCATGGCGGCAGTCGCGACACGGCCGAGCCGGCTTGCGGCATGGAACGGGGACTCAGGGAGGGAAGAGCTGCACGTAACCCGCGGTACCGAGGGCGAGAGGAGCCCCAGGAGTGCCCGGGGGAGCCCGGCCGGGTCTGAGAGAGTCGAACCCAACATGGCGCCGGCTCCGCCATTCGCCGCGCCGTCCCCCCAAGGGCGCAGCCCGGCCGCTGGCCCCGCCTCCCCGAGGAGCCCATTGGCTCGTTTGAGACCGACCGGCGCGCTGATTGGCTCCGAGCCGAGCCTCGGCTGCCGCCTCCGCTCTGGGATTAGTCATCACTACCATCAATATCCGCTCCTCTCCCGCCCCGCGGCGCGGCCCGCGCACCCGGTTGGAGCTGGGCAGCTGCCAATTTCCGCCACTCCCCGCCTGCCGGGCCCCATTGGCGGCAGCTCACGTTCATCACGCCGCGGCCCGCGCCGCCGCGGCCGCGCCCATACGGGGTCTCCCTGCGAGCCCGCGCGGGCGCCGATTGGCTGAGCCGCCGCCCGCCCCCTCCCCCCCGCGCCCCCATTGGCCGCCGCCCCGCCGCGCTCCCCCTCCCCCACGGGGCGGGGCGCCGGGGGCGGGGCCCGCCCGCCCTCCTCTCCCCCCGCGCCGCACCGCCCTCTCTTCCCATTGCCCGCGCCGCCCGTCGCTCCGCGGCCCGCGCGGCGCCCATTGGCTGCGGGGGCGGCGGGGGCGGGGCGCGGGGCCGCGGCCGCGGCGCGCGGCCCCTCCCTCCGCAGCCCCTCGGCGGCACCGGCGGGTTCGGCCGCTCGCCCGCCCGCGCCCCCGCCCCGCCCCGCGCGCCCGGCCCGGCCCCGGCACCATGAGCGGTAAGGACGGGGCCGGGGCCGAGCGCCGCGCGGGGCCCCGGGCACACGCAGAGGCGGCGGCGCCCGCCCGCTCGGAGGGGCCAGAGGCGGCCCCGCCCCGCCGGGCCGGGCCCCGCCGGGCCGGGCCTCGCCGCGCCGCGCCGGGGGGACCTGCCGGGGGAGGGACCCGGGGGAGGGGGGAAGGCCTCGGGGGAGGGACCGGCGGCCGCGCCGGGCAGGGCTGGAGCGGAGGAGGGGGCGGCGGGGAGTGATGGGGAGGCCCCGGGAATCGGGGCTGGGGGCGGCGGGGGGGGGGCGAGATCCCGGGGGATCGGGCGCGGAGATGGCGGGGGAGGCCGGGGGGGTGGGCGGCTGCGAGCGCAGGGACCGGGGGGCTTTCCCCCGTTCCCGGGCAAGGCGCCCTGCGGGGGCGGATGCGGGGGCCGGGGCCGGGGGGGCCGTGCGGGAGGGCCGTGGGAAGGAGCGGGCGGGCGGGGGGCGCTCAGCGCCCCCTGCCCAGGGCAGCCCCCGGTGCGGGGTGCTCGGGGTAAGGGCAGGAGCGGGGGGCGCTGCCCCGGTGGCCGGCTGAGGATGAGGAGGCTCCTGAGCGCTGGGAGAGAAAGGACTCGGTGGGAGCGGGGACCCCCGCGCCGGGCGGGTGGCGGGAGGGGCAGCCCCGGGCAGGGCATCCCGCGGGCCGGACCCGCGCGGGGGAATCCCGGGGCGGATCCGCGGGGCCCCGGCGGGAGGTGTGTGTGCCCCGGCCCCCGGGCGAGGCCAGGGGGAGGCCCGGGGAGCACCTCGGCGGGGGCCAGGGAGTGTCCCGAGCGGCTGGGGAGGAGCCGCGCCTGGAGCAGGGCCGGGTCCTCCCCCCCTGTCCCGCTGCCAGCTCCTCCTTGGCAGCTCCCTGCTCCTCGCAGCCCCTTGCCGGCTGCGCCAGGAGCACATGGTCCCCCCGGAGCCAGCCCGCCGTGTCCCCTCCGGGTCCTGCCCGGCCCTGCCGAGCCTCGTGCCGCTGCCCTGCCCCAAAATGTCCCTAACCGGGGCTGTCACTTCCCTCCCGCGCAGACCAAGAGAGCACCGAGGAGATGTCGGCTGTGAAGCCCGACAAGGGCGAAGGCGACGCCAGCAGCACGAGCAGCGCCGGCGGTGGGGAGGCCCAGGTGAGCGGGGGGAGGATCGGCCCCGCGGAACCCGTGGCAAAGTCCAGGCCCGGGCCGAGCTGTTTGCTGGGCCCAGGCAAGCGTTTCAGCAGGGCAGGAAGAGGAGGGTGAGCGCTGCCAAGCAGCGCCCGTGGCTTCCCCTCCTCCCCGGCTCTCCTCGGGAACAAGCAGTTCCCCTGCTCCCAGTGACACCACGGCCCCCCTGGCCCTCCTCCAGCTCAGGGAGCCCAGGAATGACCCTCCTTCCTGGGGGTTTGTCCTGCCTCGGGGGCATTCCCCGGCTTGGGGGTGGAGGAGCCCTCTCCTCTCTTGGCTTTCCCAGGCAGGCTCCCTCCCAAAAGGCTTTTCCGTGTGGGTTCAGGCTGTCCCGGCCTGACAGCCTTGTGCCTGGCAGTTGTATTTTTCCGGCTGTGGGTGGGTTTGTTCAGGAAGGAGTGTTTATCTTTTCCGAGTACGCTCCTCCCTGTTTTCTCTTATTAAGTTTTTTTTTTTTTTATTGTTTCCCCGTTTGGGTTTGTTTTTTTTTTTTTTTCCCCACTCCGGGCCTGCCCCTCGGGCCGCCTCCCA
Organism: Haemorhous mexicanus; assembly: GCF_027477595.1. Taxonomy (NCBI): domain Eukaryota; kingdom Metazoa; phylum Chordata; class Aves; order Passeriformes; family Fringillidae; genus Haemorhous; species Haemorhous mexicanus. The sequence goes on along the minus strand of NC_082373.1, from coordinate 1,821,892 downwards.
CCCCCGTAACTCCTCCTCTCATCCCCAGGAGTCACAGCCGTCCCCGCTGGCCCTGCTGGCAGCCACCTGCAGCCGCATCGAGTCTCCCAATGAGAACTCCAACAGCTCCCAGGGCCAGCAGGGCGGGAGCGGCGAGCTGGACCTGAACGCGGCCGCCGCCCAGCTCACCCAGTCGGCCAACGGCTGGCAGATCATCTCGGCGGGCTCCAGCACCCCCACGGGCTCCAAGGAGCCGGGCGGCAACGGCGGCAACGGCGGCGACGCCTCCAAGAGCCGCCCGGTCAGCACCGGGCCCTACGTGGTCACCTCGGCGTCCGGCCTGCAGAACCAGCAGGTGCTGACGGGCCTGCCGGGCGTCATCCCCAACATCCAGTACCAGGTGATCCCCCAGTTCCAGACCATCGACGGGCAGCAGCTGCAGTTTGCCACCACCCCGGCGCAGGTGAACGTGCAGCAGGATGCCTCGGGGCAGCTGCAGATCATCCCCGGCTCCAACCAGCAGATCATCACCAGCCGCGCGGGCGGCAGCAACCTCATCGCCATGCCCAACCTGCTGCAGCAGGCCGTGCCCATCCAGGGCGTGGGGCTGGCCAACAACAGCCTCTCCGGGCAGACCCAGTACGTGGCCAACGTGCCCGTGGCCCTGAACGGCAACATCACCCTGCTGCCGGTCAACAGCGTGGCCGCCAGCCTGGCCCCCACGTCCCAGACGGGCACCCTGAGCAGCTCGGGCTCGCCGGACAGCAGCTCCCAGCCGGCCACCTCGGGGGCTGCCAGCAGCTCGGGCAGCACGGCCACGTCCCAGGCCAGCTCGGGCGCCTTCTTCACCAACGCCAACAGCTACTCCACCACCACCACCACCAGTAACGTGGGCGTCATGAATTTCTCCACCAGCGCCACGGTGGGCACCAACGTGCAGGCACAGACCCCCCAGAGGGCCAGCAGCGTCCCCAGCTCGGACTCTCTGCAGACCCCGGTGTCGGGGGTGGCCCTGCAGCCGGGGCAGCAGAAGGAGGGGGATCAGAGTCAGCAGTCACAGCAGCAGCAGCAGCAGCAGCAGCAGATCCTGATCCAGCCGCAGCTGGTCCAAGGAGGGCAGACAATCCAAGCCCTCCAGACCACCCCGCTGTCCGGCCAGACCTTTGCCACTCAAGCCATCTCCCAAGACACCTTGCAGAACCTGCAGCTCCAAGCCGTGCCCAACTCGGGGCCCATCATCATCCGCACGCCCACGGTGGGTCCCAACGGGCAGGTGAGCTGGCAGACCATCCAGCTGCAGAACCTGCAGGTGCAGAACCCCCAGGCGCAGACAATCACGCTGGCCCCCATGCAGGGCGTGTCGCTGGGCCAGACGGGCAGCACCAGCACCACGCTGACCCCCATCGCCTCCCTGCCCAGCGGCACCGTCACCGTCAACGCCGCCCAGCTCTCCTCCGTGCCGGGCCTCCAGACTATTAACCTCAGTGCCTTGGGAGCATCCGGGATCCAGGTGCACCAGCTGCAGGGGCTGCCCCTGGCCATCGCCAACGCCCCCGGTGAGTGCTCGGCTCCCCGGGAAGGAGAAACGCCGGGGCCCGGCTGGGCTGGGCGTGGTTGGTGTCAAATGGTGTTGGTGGCCAGGGTGGGGCTTGTGCCGGCCCTGGGGAAGGAGTGTTTTGATCGCCAGAAGACGCTAAAGGTCTTTTTGGGGAGTTTAAGTCTTGGAAAGAAAGAGAGGAGGTGGCTGTGGAGGGGGGGAAGTGGAGAAGAAAGGGGACACCTGGTTTTGTGCCACTGTCCTGCCCTGGAGGCCACCCAGGAGTCTCAGGTCAGGGCTGGGCTGAGGACCCAAGTGTAGCTCGGCTCCTTGGCTGAGCCTGTAAGGAGTCATGGCCATAAAACACAGGGATTAACTGAAAAGCCCAAGAAAACAAACAGAGTCACGGAGCCGCGGGGAATTTCCTCCCAGGGGCGGAAGGAAGGGCTCATTAAGTGTCTGGGTGCTGGCGCGGGACAGCGTGACCTCAGCGTGGCCCAGCCGGTCCTGTGGGCACGGGCACCCTGCTCAGACCCCCAGGGACCCAGCCCACCGTGTCCCACAGCCTGGGAAAAGCGGGACATGGAACGTGGGAGCTGAGCTGGAGCCTGCTCAGCTCCTGCCGCGGAAGGGATCGGCTCTGGGAACGCTCCCCGCTTGCTTTTCCACTGTTTTCCTTGGGGTTTTTTTCCTTTTTTTTTTTTTTTTTTTTTGTGTGTGTGTGTTCTGGCTCTGGCTAAAAGGGGCTGTTGCTGGATTTAGTCACAGTTGAGAGGCAGCAGAAAATGTTGCTCAATCCAGCCCGAGCTTCCCTCTCGCGAGAGGCGGCGGCTGCTGCTCCCCCGGGCTTGTTTTGCAGCATTATTTTGGGCTGTTGCTACAGCAGCTTGGCTCGCAGGCCAGCCACGGGTCACTCTAGCCTCGGGATTAGCCTGATCCTTGGATTTCCCCGAGCCCAGGGACCCGCGGGGGGCTCCCACAGGCGGGGCTGGCACCCAGGGGACACGTGTGTTCGCCTGTGTGACCCGTGGGGCGTGCAGGGTCCCCTCCCCGCCATCCCCGAGCCAGGGGTGGCTCCTGCCCGGCCGGGGCACGGTCCTCGGTGCTCCCGGGCTCCTTCCAGGCTCGGTCCTCGGTGCTCCCGGGCTCCTTCCTTGTTTTGAAGGCGCTGGAGAAAGGCATGGGCGAGCCCAGTTCCTGTATTCCTGCCTGGCTCTGCCCTCGGAGGTGGAACAGGGAGGAACGTTCTAGAGACCACCCATGCAACCGCCTCCTCCTCCTCCTCTTTCTCCTCCTCCTCCTCCTCCTCCTCCTCCCCTCCTTTTTTTTTAGCTCAGCAGCTCTCAGCTCTTGATCTGCCGTGGAGAATTCCCCGCCAGCAGCAGCAGCAGCAGCAGTGGGGCCTCCTGGCTCTGTCCCCAGCCCCGAGTGACGCTGGCACTGTCACCGTGACACGGGGACGTTTTAAAAGAAAAGCCAGAGCAGGGTTCAGAGCGGTTTTTTGGGGAGCCCCAGCTCGGTGGGATGGTCCAGGAGGCTCCTGAGATGAAATGGGGAAGCTGTGGCCAGCTCGGAGCTTCCTGGCTCCCATCCAGGGGCAGGGTTTGACTCCAGCTTTTCTCTGGCCGTGTCCCTCAGACGTGGCAATGGGTCCCTTTGTCCCCCCCAGGCACCACCAGCCCCCCTCCAAGGGGTGCTGAGCCCCCCCAGGCCCGCGTCCCTCCGGATCCGAGCTCTCCCGTGGGAATTTGAGGGAGGGGTTTGCTCCCAACGCTTCCCAAATCCCTGAGAGTTCTCCAAGCCTCCACGTGTGCTGGAATTTTCTGCTCCAGGCAAGGAGTTGGGAAGGATTTTTGGAGCAGGAAAAGCTCCTCTGTTTCCAGGGGCAGGCAGATGGAAAACGAGCCCTGGCTGGGGAGGGGACTGGGGCTGCTTTTCCTTGGGTCTGTGTTCTGGGTCAGGAGGAGGTGCCCAGGCAGGGCTGTGGTGGCCCCAGCTGCCACCTGGGCTGGCAGCACTGCGTGTCCTGCCCCTCCCAGAGCTCAGCTCGGCCTCCTGGGGGGTTCTGTGTCCCCTCCTGAACCCCCTGCATGGGGGGCTGTGGCTCCCAGCCCCTCGGGTCTGTTGCCAATGAGGTTTTCTCCTGTTTTTTGGTGGGGGGAAAATCCCTCAGGGAGAAAACAACACCTGAAAAGGTCTTTAAAAGTTGGAATTTTTTGCTGCTGGGTGGGATGCAGAGCCCAGCTCTGTGCAGGTCTGTGTTAATGGGGTGGCTCAAAGGCTGTTTCCTCCTCCTCCCTGCATGGGCTGGGAAGGAGCAGAGAGCAGAGGCAGGTCTGTGGCTACCAAGGGTGGCATGTGGGCAAACAGGCCCTTCCACTGGCACTGCCCGAGCCAGGGAGGGGGGATTTCCTCAGCTGGCAGCACCCCAAAACCCTCCCAGGGCTGCTGCCAGCGCTGCCACGTGGGAGGGACGGGGTCTGGGGCTCAGGTGGGGTCTGAGTGCCACCTCAGTGTCACCCCAGCCTGCCCAGGGAGGGGACATCCTGTGTGAGGGGGATGATGGTGGGGATTTTGTGACATTGGGGTTTCTCTTCCTCTTTTTTGCCATAGGGAAGGACTTTTCTGAGCTCAGTGTCCTTATAGTGGCTCTGTCCCCATGTCCTTGTCCCTGCCAGAGCCCTGCTGTCCCCACGTCCCTGTCCCAGCCCTACCTGGCTAAACAGCGAGGGCAGCACTGGAATGAAACCCCCTTGTTTTGGGGGCACTCAGGGGACATCCCTCCTTTTGGGATGTTTGATTCCAGGGCTGGATGGAGCTGTTGGGTGGGATTGGGATTTTCTGGGCAGCACGAGCTCCCTTCCAGCTCCTCGGGTGGAGGATGTGGGGCAGTGGAGCAGTGAGGACCGTCCCTGGTGGGCACAGGAACCCTCGGCCACGTGTGCCACCAACCCCTCCCGGCTCCTGCTCCTTCCAGGGCCCTTCCAGAGTGGCACAAAGCCCTGATTGTGTCCTGTTTGCTGGTTTTTAAGGGCAGCTTTGTGGCAGGGCCTGGCTGAGGCATCCCCACGGCACGGGGAGGGGAGAAGGGAGCCGAGCCCCGGTGACGCGCGGCCCTTGTTTGTCTCACCGCAGCCGTGACATCACGGCACAAACCAGCACATTGTGAAACTTCCTGCTCTGAATCCCAGCCAGGCTGGACTTCTCATCCCCTCTGGGTTCCTGGGCTGACCTCCTGTGTCCGTGTCATTCCCTGGGGACCAACAGAGCCCCCAGAGAGCCCCGGGATGGCCTGGGAGGAAGGGGAGCGATCCCGGCAGAGCCTGTGTTCTGCCAGCTTTGTCCAAGTGAGGTTGTGCCCCACTCAGAGTCCCCTTGGTGGGGACATTCTGTGGGTCCTGGGCTCCGTGGGGCAGCCCTGTGTCCGTGTCATTCCCTGGGGACTGACAGAGCCCCCAGAGAGCCCCCAGAGAGCCTGGGAGGAAGGGGAGCGATCCCGGCAGAGCTTGTGTTCTGCCAGCTTTGTCCAAGTGAGGTTGTGCCCCACTCAGAGTCCCCTTGGTGGGGACATTCTGTGGGTCCTGGGCTCCGTGGGGCAGCCCTGTGTCCGTGTCATTCCCTGGGGACCGACAGAGCCCCCAGAGAGCCCCGGGTTGGCCTGGGAGGAAGGGGAGCGATCCCGGCAGAGCCTGCGTTCTGCCAGCTTTGTCCAAGTGAGGTTGTGCCCCACTCAGAGTCCCCTTGGTGGGGACATTCTGTGGGTCCTGGGCTCCGTGGGGCAGCCCTGTGTCCGTGTCATTCCCTGGGGTCTGACAGAGCCCCCAGAGAGCCTGGGAGGAAGGGGAGCGATCCCGGCAGAGCCTGCGTTCTGCCAGCTTTGTCCAAGTGAGGTTTGCCCCACTCAAAGTCCCCTTGGTGGGGACATTCTGTGGGTCCTGGGCTCCGTGGGGCAGCCCTGCTCCTCCTCCTCCTCCTGTCCCTGCTGCTGCTCCAGGCCAGGCTCAGCGGGGCTGGGAAGGGCTGGCGGCCGCGCCGGTCGGACGGGTCGGGTGCGCGACACCCACCCCGTGACTCCTCCCCGGAGAGATCCCGGCTCCAGACCCGTCTGCCGGGCCCTGATCTGCCTCTCCCTTTTATCTGGGCCAGCCCCAGCCCTGCTGGAGCCTCGTCCTTATCACCCCACTCAGGAGACACGTCCTGGCTCCCGGCTTTGGGGGAGTTTCCGCGTGGCTCCTGCCCGGAGCGTCGGCTCCCCCCTTAGCATGGCTGGCAGCGTCCAGACGGCTCCTCATCCCCTCCCAGCCCACCCCAGCATGCCTGGGTTAGATCCTGGGGGTGAGACAGGCATCAATTCCTCCTTGGGATCAACATCCTGGGATTTGAGGCTCAGGAAAGCTTCCACTCTTGATTGCTGTGAGGGAGAGGCGCTCACAGCCTGCCTCTGGGTGAGGAGCGAGGCGCCTGCTGGGCTTCCCCACCTGGGGAATTGCCCTTCCCTGTCTCAGCCAGGCATTTTCCTCCTTCCACAGCCCTCCCACTGGGATTTCTGCCTGGATGGCAGGGGTGCTTTGGTGGGACCTGCCTGTGCAGCAGGGTGAGCTGCTCTCACCCAAGGCAAGGCAGGACTGGAGGCTTCATCCCAATTTTGGGACAATTCAGGCGGGGATTTGAAGGGCAGAGGGGCTCTGTCTGTCAGTCTGCAGCACGACAGAGGCATTTGGCAAATCCTGGGGGATTCAGGGATCTGGCAGAGTGGATGATGAGGTGGTTCCCTGCCTCAGCCCTGTCCCCTTTTACAGCCCACCTCACTCCATCCCAATTTATCCCCTCTCCAAAGGAAGCGTCGCTCATCCTGGTGCACAGAAACCTCCAGCAATTACAGGAGCTGCCCAAGGAGTGGCTTCTGGAGTCATCAGAGTCCAAATTAAAGCCCAGTTACTCACTGGGCTGCAGGCTTCCAGCCTGCCCCATCCCCTGGTTCCCTCTCCACGGCCCCGATCTCCAAGGAATTGCTGAGCCAGAGCTTGGCTCATTTGCATGGATGAGCTCCTGGTGCAGATTAACTCGTTTTGCAAACCAGGGAGGGAATCAGATGGGGGAAAAAACCGAGGGGACATCGTTCCAAAGCCACTTTGTCCCTTTGTGCAGCTCTTTGGTGTGTCTGGAGCAGCTGGGGTTTGTTCTGGGCAGGGCAGTGACCCCAAAAACCGGGCAGGAAATGGGCAGAACTCGAGTTGTGAGCTAGAAAATGTGGATTTTGGAGGTATTTTAAGGAACACACCCTGAGAGCTTGGGGGCTGCGTGTCCCCAGGTTTTGCTTTTCTTTCTTTTCACCTGAAAACTTCCTCGTGCCAGGAAGCCACGTGGTGCCTGCTGCCAGCTCTCCCCCCTCCCCTGTGCCCAGGCACAGCTGCCAGAGGTGCAGAGTTTGCACAATCAGCCCCAGTCTGTTGGGTTTGGGTTTTATTTCCAGCTCTTCCCCTCGAAATGAACACGGGGTCTGTTCCCCTGCCTGAGGCTGGCTGTGAGAGCTGCTCTCGGGCATTTCTCACCTCCTGGTCGTTTGCTAAATAAAGCAAACAAACCCCAGCTTTTTCCTGCACAAGGAGCACCTTGTCTGCAGAGAATGTCCCAGCCAAGATTCCGGGGTTTGGGGTTTTTCAGTGGCACACCAGAAACTGCCCCGTTCCCGGGGGGTCTCGGAGGTCTCAGAGGTGGAGCTGGACCAGGGGCAGCTCCCCTCTCCTGCCTTCCCCAAATCCCTCTTTCTCCCCAGGCTTTTTCCAAGGATTAAACCTCCTCTTGCTCTGTTCATAATGTATTTTTTGAGGGCTTTGCTGAGCCGAGTGTGGAGCCTCCAGGGAAGCTTTAGTGTGTTGGGGGGGATGATAAACGTGAATTTTCCTCTCTGCCCACTTTTTCCTGTCGTATCCCAGAGATTTCAGAGCTCCTGCCTGGGCTGGGATGATCCCTGCAGCTCCAGGATCTGCTGCCCTGGATTTAGACCTCGCTGAGAGGCAGCCACAGATCTCCAGCAGCAGGATTTGGGGCTGTTCCCCCAGTGCCAAAAGGCCAGAAAATGCCACGGAGGCTTTTGCCTCTTGGAGGATTGAAGCCATTCCCAGGCATCCTGGCTGGATTCTCCCCCTCCCTGCTGTATTTTTGGGGAAAGAACTCGTGTTTTCTGTTTTCTCCTGCTTTTGAGATTTTTTTTGGAGGAAGAGTTGTGTTTTCTCTTGGCTTTTTTTTTATTTTATTTATTTTATTTTATTTTTTTTAATTCCCCCAGCAGCTCTTCCCATCCCATCCGGGGAAATCTCTAATCCGTGGCTGGAGCACAAAGCTGTTGGTGCTGGCTTAGGGAGCTTAAAAACCCCTCCCAGGCTGGCTGCGTGCAGGGCTGTGACTGCAGACACGTCACAGGAGCTGCAGGGGGGGACTGGGAAGCTCCTGAAATCCCCAGCCTGGCAGGGAGCTCGGGAATGTGGCACCGAGAGCCAGGCTGAGGATGGTGTCACCTTTGGAGGGGACAGTTTCCTTCTCCAGGCCTGGCTGGGACAGGCAGAGCCCAGGGGTTGGTCCCAGGCTGGGTGAAGGGACAGTCCTCGGGGTACCTGGGCTTCTGTGCCAGGTGACAGCCCCTGGTGACAGCCCCTGGTGACAGCCTGGCTGCTCCTGCCCTGTCCCCGTTGTGGCAGGGGCTGTGTCCTGTCTGTCCCTGGGGGCTGGGGGGCAGCAAACCTCCCACTCTGCTCCTGCCTCTTCTCCCAGGTGGTGGAGGAGGCCTCAGGCTGTGCTGGGAGGCTTCAGCTTGGATTTTAGGGGAGATTGCTTCACTTTCCTGGTGGCTCCTGTCCCTCCTGAGCCCAGGGATCTGTTCTGGTGGCTCCTGTCCCTCCTGAGCCCCAGGGATCTGTTCTGGTGGCTCCTGTCCCTCCTGAGCCCCAGGGATCTGTTCTGGTGGCTGCTGAGCCCCAGGGATCTGTTCTGGTGGCTCCTGAACCCCAGGGATCTGTTCTGGTGGCTCCTGAGCCCCAGGGACACTCTGGTGGCTCCTGAGCCCCAGGGATCTGTTCTGGTGGCTCCTGAGCCCCAGGGATCTGTTCTGGTGGCTCCTGAACCCCAGGGATCTGTTCTGGTGGCTGCTGAACCCCAGGGATCTGTTCTGGTGGCTCCTGAGCCCCAGGGATCCTTTCTGGTGGCTCCTGAGCCCCAGGGATCTGTTCTGGTGGCTGCTGAGCCCCAGGGATCTGTTCTGGTGGCTCCTGAGCCCCAGGGACCCTCTCTGGTGGCTCCTGAGCCCCAGGGATCTGTTCTGGTGGCTCCTGAGCCCCAGGGATCCTTTCTGGTGGCTCCTGAACCCCAGGGATCTGTTCTGGTGGCTCCTGAGCCCCAGGGATCCTTTCTGGTGGCTCCTGAGCCCCAGGGATCTGTTCTGGTGGCTCCTGAGCCCCAGGGATCTGTTCTGGTGGCTCCTGAGCCCCAGGGATCTGTTCTGGTGGCTCCTGAGCCCCAGGGATCTGTTCTGGTGGCTCCTGAGCCCCAGGGATCTGTTCTGGTGGCTCCTGAGCCCCAGGGATCTGTTCTGGTGGCTCCTGAGCCCGGGGATCTGTTCTGGTGGCTCCTGAGCCCCAGGGATCTGTTCTGGTGGCTCCTGAGCCCCAGGGATCTGTTCTGGTGGCTCCTGAGCCCGGGGATCTGTTCTGGTGGCTCCTGAGCCCCAGGGATCTGTTCTGGTGGCTCCTGTCCCTCCTGAGCCCCAGGGATCCTTTCTGGTGGCTCCTGAGCCCCAGGGATCTGTTCTGGTGGCTGCTGAGCCCCAGGGATCTGTTCTGGTGGCTCCTGAACCCCAGGGATCTGTTCTGGTGGCTCCTGAGCCCCGGGGATCTGTTCTGGTGGCTCCTGAGCCCCAGGGATCTGTTCTGGTGGCTCCTGAGCCCCAGGGATCCTTTCTGGTGGCTCCTGAGCCCCAGGGATCTGTTCTGGTGGCTCCTGTCCCTCCTGAGCCCCAGGGATCTGTTCTGGTGGCTCCTGTCCCTCCTGAGCCCCAGAGATCTGTTCTGGTGGCTCCTGAGCCCCAGGGATCTGTTCTGGTGGCTCCTGAGCCCCAGGGATCTGTTCTGGTGGCTCCTGAGCCCCAGGGATCTGTTCTGGTGGCTCCTGAGCCCCAGGGATCTGTTCTGGTGGCTCCTGAGCCCCAGGGATCTGTTCTGGTGGCTCCTGAGCCCCAGGGATCTGTTCTGGTGGCTCCTGAGCCCCAGGGATCTGTTCTGGTGGCTCCTGTCCCTCCTGAACTCCAGGGATCTATTCTGGTGGCTCCTGAGCCCCAGGGATCTGTTCTGGTGGCTCCTGAGCCCCAGGGATCTGTTCTGGTGGCTCCTGAACCCCGGGGATCTGTTCTGGTGGCTCCTGAGCCCCAGGGATCTGTTCTGGTGGCTCCTGAGCCCCAGGGATCTGTTCTGGTGGCTCCTGAGCCCCAGGGATCTGTTCTGGTGGCTCCTGAACCCCAGGGATCTGTTCTGGTGGCTCCTGAACCCCCCTCATGAGCCCCAGGGTTCTGTTCTGGTGGCTCCTGAACCCCAGGGATCCTTTCTGGTGGCTCCTGAGCCCCAGGGATCTGTTCTGGTGGCTCCTGAGCCCCAGGGATCTCTTCTGGTGGCTCCTGTCCCTCCGTGGAGCTTTGCCCAGGCACCACCAGCAGCAGCAGGGACTGGGCAGGTTCTTCCTGCCAGGAATTCTTCCTCATTCCCGGTCTCTGGGTTGTGAAACTCCCTCCTGGCACCTCCAGGAGCCTGTGCCTCCCGGGGGAATTTGAAATTGATCCTTCTCCAACCCCCCCTGGCTCCTCCTGCCTCGGAGCTCCGGGGAAAAGCAGGGCTGTAAAGGGAATTTCCCTGCTCAGGGAGGTGCTGCTCTCAGCAGGGCTTTCCAGAAGGATCCTGGGCTGGGGTTTGGCAGTGCCAGCTTGGGGAAGGGCAGCGAGTGACCAGCAGCCCCAGGACACCCCCAGTGACCTTCCTGTCGCCTCATCCTCACTGGAAACAGCACCAGGAAAAGCCCCAGATGGGTTTTTTGGGAATAATTCCCACCTGGAGCTTCGTTTCCCAGCCTTGGGAGAGCAGCCCTGCCATGAGATAAAAACCCCAGGTGTGCTCTTCTCAAACCTGCCACTCTGGGGTCACAGATTGGGATTCCTCGTGAGGAAATTGGGGTGAAAAAGGGAATTTGTCTCAAACCTGCCACATCCAGGTGACAGCATGTCCTTCCTGTGAGGAAATTGGGGTGAAGAAGGGAATTTGTCTCAAACCTGCCACATCCAGGTGACAGCATGTCCTTCCTGTGAGGAAATTGGGGTGAAAAAGGCGGATTTGGGGCTGGAATAAATTAAAATGAGGGAAATGTGGGAGGTCCAGGGGCTGGAGAGGCCAGGGAGAGCCCCAGGCTGGGGAATGTCAGGAAAGCCGAGGGAAGAGGGTGGGATTCCCCCTTTGGCAGAGGAGGAGAGCCTCCCTTGCAGGTGAGGAGCCTGCTGTAACCTGCCCCGTGTGTGTCCTTGCAGGTGAGCACGGGGCCCAGCTGGGGCTGCACGGCGGCAGCGGGGACGGGCTGGGCGATGAGAGCACGGCCGTGGAGGAGGGGGAGACCAGCCCCGACCCCCAGCCCCAGCAGGGCCGGAAAACACGGAGGGAAGCCTGCACCTGTCCCTACTGCAAGGAAGGAGAGGGCAGGTGAGGCTGCTGCCCACGGCTCTGCCACCGGGAGCACCCCCAGAGGGCTTGGTTTTGGGGAGTTCTTTGGGTTGGGAAGGGTCCCTCAGATCATCAGCTCCAGCTGATCCCCCACCCTGGCAAGGCCACCCCCATGTCCCCAGGTGCCACGTGGCCACCTGGGCACCTCCAGGAGCTTTCCCAGATTCCAGACCCAATTCCCCGTGTCCCATGGAGCTGTTGTGAGCCTAGGGCAGGACCTGGCTCTCCACCCAGCTGATCCTCACCCCCAAACCAACTGAAGCTCACCCCAAACCCCACTGATCCTCACCCCAAACCCAGCTGATCCTCACCCCCAACCTGAGTGAACCTCACCCCAAACCCGGCTGATCCTCACCCCAAACCTGAGTGAACCTCACCCCAAACCTGAGTGAACCTCACCCCAAACCTGACTGATCCTCACCCCAAACCCGACTGATCCTCACCTCAAACCTGGCTGATCCTCACCCCAAACCCGACTGATCCTCACCCCAAACCCGACTGATCCTCACCCCAAACCTGACTGGTCCTCCCCCCAAACCCAGCTGATCCTCACCCCAAATCTGACTGATCCTCACCCCAAACCTGACTGATCCTCACCCCAAACCTGACTGATCCTCCCCCCCAGCCTGACTGATCCTCACCCCAAACCCAGCTGATCCTCACCCCAAACCCGACTGATCCTCACCCCAAACTCGGCTCATCCTCACCCCAAACCCAGCTGATCCTCACCCCAAACCTGACTGATCCTCACCCCAAACCCAACTGATCCTCACCCCAAACCCAGCTGATCCTCACCCCAAACCCGGCTGAACCTCACCCCAAACCTGACTGATCCTCACCCCAAACCCAGCTGATCCTCACCCCAAACCCGACTGATCCTCACCCCAAACCTGGCTGATCCTCACCCCAAACCTGAGTGAACCTCACCCCAAACCTGACTGATCCTCACCCCAAACCTGGCTGATCCTCACCCCAAACCTGGCTGATCCTCACCCCAAACCTGGCTGATCCTCACCCCAAACCCGGCTGATCCTCACCCCAAACCCAACTGATCCTCACCCCAAACCCAGCTGATCATCACCCCTAACCCGACTGAACCTCACCCCAAACCCATCAACCCCCAACCCAGCAGCTCCTCACCCCAAACCTGACTGATCCTCACCACAAACCTGACTGATCCTCACCCTAAACCTGGCTGATCCTCACCCCAACCCGACTGATCCTCACCCCAAACCCGACTGATCCTCACCCCAAACCTGACTGATCCTCACCCCAAACCTGACTGAACCTCACCCCAAACCTGACTGAACCTCACCCCAAACCCAACTGAACCTCACCCCAAACCTGACTGATCCTCACCCCAAACCTGGCTGATCCTCACCCCAAACCTGGCTGATCCTCACCCCAAACCCGACTGATCCTCACCCCAAACCCAACTGATCCTCACCCCAAACCTGACTAATCCTCACCCCAAAACTGGCTGAACCTCACCCCAAACCTGGCTGAACCTCACCCCAAACCCAACTGAACCTCACCCCAAACCTGACTGATCCTCACCCCAAACCCAACTGATCCTCACCCCAAACCTGACTGATCCTCACCCCAAACCCGGCTGATCCTCACCCCAAACCCATCAACTCCCAACCCGGCAGCTCCTCACCCCAAACCTGACTGATCCTCACCCCAAACCTGGCTGATCCTCACCCCAAACCCAACTGAACTTCACCCCAAACCCGACTGATCCTCACCCCAAACCCGACTGATCCTCACCCCAAACCTGGCTGATCCTCACCCCAAACCCAACTGATCCTCACCCCAAACCTGGCTGATCCTCACCCCAAACCTGGCTGATCCTCACCCCAAACCCAACTGATCCTCACCCCAAACCTGGCTGATCCTCACCCCAAACCTGGCTGATCCTCACCCCAAACCCAACTGATCCTCACCCCAAACCTGACTGAAGCTCACCCCAAACCTGACTGATCCTCACCCCAAACCTGGCTGATCCTCACCCCAAACCCGACTGATCCTCACCCCAAACCTGACTGATCCTCACCCCAAACCCAACTGATCCTCACCCCAAACCTGGCTGATCCTCACCCCAAACCTGGCTGATCCTCACCCCAAACCCAACTGATCCTCACCCCAAACCCAACTGATCCGCACCCCAAACCTGGCTGATCCTCACCCCAAACCCAACTGATCCTCACCCCAAACCCGGCTGATCCTCACCCCAAACCTGGCTGATCCTCACCCCAAACCTGGCTGATCCTCACCCCAAACCCAGCTGATCCTCACCCCAAATCTGACTGATCCTCACCCCAAACCTGGCTGATCCTCACCCCAAACCCGACTGATCCTCACCCCAAACCTGACTGATCCTCACCCCAAACCCATCATCCCCCAGCCCAGCAGCTCCTCACCCCAAACCTGGCTGATCCTCACCCCAAACCTGGCTGATCCTCACCCCAAACCCAGCTGATCCTCACCCCAAACATGAGCGAACCTCACCCCAAACCTGACTGATCCTCACCCCAAACCCATCAACCCCCAACCCAGCAGCTCCTCACCCCAAACCCAACTGATCTTCACCCCCAACCCAGCAGCTGCTCACCCCAAACCCGGCTGATCCTCACCCCAAACCTGGCTCATCCTCTCCCCAAACCCATCATCCCCCAACCCAGCAGCTCCTCACCCCAAACCTGACTGATCCTCACCCCAAACCTGACTGATCCTCACCCCAAACCCGGCTGATCCTCACCCCAAACCCAGCTGATCCTCACCCCAAACCTGACTGATCCTCACCCCAAACCCAGCTGATCCTCACCCCAAACCCAGCTGATCCTCACCCCAAACCCGGCTGATCCTCACCCCAAACCCGGCTGATCCTCACCCCAAACCTGACTGATCCTCACCCCAAACCCAGCTGATCCTCACCCCAAACCTGACTGATCCTCACCCCAAACCCAGCTGATCCTCACCCCAAACCTGGCTGATCCTCACCCCAAACCCGACTGATCCTCACCCCAAACCCGGCTGATCCTCACCCCAAACCCATCAACCCCAAACCCAGCAGCTCCTCACCCCAACCCAGCAGCTCCTCACCCCAACCCAGCAGCTCCTCACCCCAAACCCAACTGATCCTCACCCCAAACCCAACTGATCCTCACCCCAAACCCGACTGATCCTCACCCCAAACCCAACTGATCCTCACCCCAAACCCAGCTGATCCTCACCCCAAACCCAGCTGATCCTCACCCCAAACCCATCATCCCCCAGCCCAGCAGCTCCACACCCTCCAGCCCATCTCACCTGCAATTCCCTCACCTTTAACCCTTCCCTTCTTGCAGGAGCTCTGGGGATCCAGGCAAAAAGAAGCAGCACATCTGCCACGTGCCGGGCTGCGGCAAGGTGTACGGGAAGACCTCTCACCTGCGGGCGCACCTGCGGTGGCACACGGGGGAGAGGCCCTTCATCTGCACCTGGGTGCTCTGCGGGAAGCGCTTCACCCGCTCCGACGAGCTGCAGCGGCACAAGCGCACGCACACAGGTGGGGCTGGGGTCCTGGGGCACCTGGGGGGCTCTGGGGTGGCCTCAGGGGTCCTTGGAGCTGAAATTGCAGTGGGTTTGTGCTCCACACAGGTGGGGCTGGGCACCTGGGGCACCTGGGGGGCTCTGGGGTGGCCTCAGGGAGCCCTGGAGCTGAAATTGCAGTGGGTTTGAGCCCCACACAGGTGGGGCTGGGCACCTGGGGTGCCTGGGGGGCTCTGGGGTGGCCTCAGGGACCCCCACTGCTGAAATTCATTCAAAACATTGGCCTTGAGCCCCACACAGGTGGGGCTGGGGTCCTGGGGCACCTGGGGGCTCTGGGGTGGCCTCAGGGACCCCCACTGCTGAAATTGCAGTGGGTTTGAGCTCCACACAGGTGGGGCTGGGGCACCTGGGGGGCTCTGGGGTGGTCTCAGGGATCCCTACAGCTGAAATTGCAGTGGCTTTGAGCCCCACACAGGTGGGGCTGGGGTCCTGGGGCACCTGGGGGTCTCTGGGGTGGACTCCGGGGTCCATGGAGCTGAAATTGCAGTGGGTTTGAGCCCCACACAGGTGGGGCTGGGGTCCTGGGGCACCTGGGGGGCTCTGGGGTGGCCTCAGGGGTCCCTGGAGCTGAAATTGCAGTGGGTTTGAGCTCCTGGGTCTGAGAGCCCCTTCAAAGCCTGAGCATTCTCACAGGGAGGAACCTTTTCCCAAACTATTCCCAAAATTCCAACCTCTGCAGCGTTGGCCTTGAGCTCTTGGGGTGAGAGCCCCAAGATTCTCTTGGGGAGGAACTTTTTCCCAAGGTCCCAAACTATTCCCAAAATTCCAACCTCCTGGAGCGTTGGCCTTGAGCTCTTGGGGTGAGAGCCCCAAGATTCTCGTGGGGAGGAACCTTTTCCTAAGGTCCCAAACTTCCAAAATTCCAACCTCCTGCAGCGTTGGCCTTGAGCTCTTGGGGTGAGAGCCCCAAGATTCTTGTGGGGAGGAACCTTTTCCCAAACTATTCCCAAAATTCCAACCTCTGCAGCGTTGGCCTTGAGCTCTTGGGGCTCAGAGCCCCTCCAGAGCCTGAGCATTCTCACCTTTTCCCAAACTATTCCCAAAATTCCAGCCTCCTGGAGCGTTGGCCTTGAGCTCTTGGGGTGAGAGCCCCAAGATTCTCATGGGGAGGAATCTTTTCCCAAACTATTCCCAAAATTCCAACGTCCTGCAGCGTTGGCTTTGAGCTCTTGGGGTGAGAGCCCCTCCAGAGCCTGAACATTCTCACCTTTTCCCAAACTATTCCCAAAATTCCAACCTCTGCAGCGTTGGCTTTGAGCTCTTGGGGTGAGAGCCCCTCCAGAGCCTGACCATTCTCACAGGAAGGAACCTTTTCCCAAACTATTCCCAAAATTCCAACCTCTGCAGCGTTGGCCTTGAGCTCTTGGGGTGAGAGCCCCTCCAGAGCCTGAACATTCTCACAGGGAGGAATCTTTTCCCCAGGTCACAAACTTCCCAAAATTCCAACATCCTGGAGCATTGGCCTTGAGCTCTTGGGGCTGAGAGCCCCTCCAGAGCCTGAGCATTCTCTTGGGGAGGAACCTTTTCCCAAACTATTCCCAAAATTCCAACCGCCTGGAGCGTTGGCTTTGAGCTCTTGGGGTGAGAGCCCTCCAGAGCCTGAGCATTCTCTTGGGGAGGAACCTTTTCCCAAACTATTCCCAAAATTCCAACCGCCTGGAGCGTTGGCTTTGAGCTCTTGGGGTGAGAGCCCCTCCAGAGCCTGACCATTCTCACCTTTTCCCAAACTATTCCCAAAATTCCAACCTCCTGGAGGGTTGGCCTTGAGCTCTTGGGGTGAGAGCCCCAAGAGTCTCTTTGGGAGGAATCTTTTCCCAAGGTCCCAAACTATTCCCAAAATTCCAACCTCTGCAGCATTGGCTTTGAGCTCTTGGGGTGAGAGCCCCTCCAGAGCCTGACCATTCTCACCTTTTCCCAAACTATTCCCAAAATTCCAACCTCCTGGAGGGTTGGCCTTGAGCTCTTGGGGTGAGAGCCCCAAGAGTCTCTTTGGGAGGAATCTTTTCCCAAGGTCCCAAACTATTCCCAAAATTCCAACCTCTGCAGCATTGGCTTTGAGCTCTTGGGGTGAGAGCCCCTCCAGAGCCTGAGCATTCTCACCTTTTCCCAAACTATTCCCAAAATTCCAACCTCCTGCAGCGTTGGCCTTCGCTCCAGGGCCTGACCCCTGTCACGGGCAGGACCCCCTCCCCAATCCCACCTTCTCCCCTCCCTCACCCCCCTCTCCCTCCCCCAGGAGAGAAGAAGTTCGCCTGCCCCGAGTGCCCCAAACGCTTCATGCGCAGCGACCACCTCTCCAAGCACATCAAGACCCACCAGAACAAGAAGGGCGGCGCCGCCAGCGTGGCCATGAACGTCTCGGCCGTCCCCATGGACACGGCGGCCGCGGCCGAGGGCAACGGCGGCGCCACGCCCTCGGCGCTGATCGCCACCAACATGGTGGCCATGGAGGCCATCTGCCCCGAGGGCATCGCCCGCCTGGCCAGCAGTGGCATCAACGTCATGCAGGTGGCCGACCTGCAGTCCATCAACATCAGCGGCAACGGCTTCTGAGGGGGATGGCACCTCCAGCACCACCTCCACCTGAAGGCCAGAGCTATATATATATATTTTTTAATTTTGGCTTGATTTTTTTTTTTTTTTTCCTCCCCCCCACCTCCTCCTCTCTTTTTTTTTTGTCCTTTTTTTCCTCCCCGTGTCCCTTCCCCTTTCCTGCCTCCCCACCTTGGCGTCGTCATGCCTTGGTCCTTTTAGCAAAAAAAAAAACAAAAAAAAAGCAAAAAAAAAAAACCAAACCCGATGACAGAAATACCAACAAAACAACAGGAAAAAAAAAAACCCAACCACAAAAAAAAACAAAAAAGCAAAAAAAAAAAAAAAAAAAAAGAAGAGAAAAGATTCTATATTATTATTATATATATAAAAATATAAAATGTGTTCGTTTGAGAGAGGAGAGATGTTGCTGTGACCATGGCGTGGTCCCTTTGATGCCTTATCCTGGAGCAGGTCGGCCCCTCTGGGGCGCCTCGGACGATGCCCGAGCTCCCCTCCCCTCCCTGGCCCCCCTCTCCCATCAGAACCCCCTCCCCGGGCCGTCGGCGCTTTGCTTTGAGGTGACTCTGTAATTCCTTTGGCATTCTCGGGGGGAGATCCCGCTGGATTTTTCACCCTTGGACTCCCACTGCCCTCCCCTGCCTCGGCAGGTGTTGTTTTTATTTTTTTTTTCTCGGATCTTGGTTTTTTTCCAGCCGTTTTCTCGGCGAGGCTCCCTGTCCCGTGGGAGTGGAGTTGCTCCATGGGAAGGTCGTGGATGCAGCCCTGGGGGGGGGAACAACTGGAGCCTCCTCGGGGGGGAAAAGTTGATTTTTTTTTTTTTAAATTACAGCCAGCATTGGAATTAATAATAATAGTAATAATCGGGAAAAGGAGAATCTGTGGAGCTCAGCCGGTCTGGAGCGAGGGGGACACGAGGGACACTCGAGGGTTTTGTTGTGGCACTGCTGGATGGAGGTGGCTCCTGACAAAAAAAAAAAAAAAAAAAAGGGTGCTGGAAATAGGGACAGCTTGGAGGAAAAAAAAAAATAACCCCAAAAAGGGTTTTCCAGGATCCTGCTCCTCCCGGCGTGGGAGGGCTCGGTCCTTTCCGTTCTTCCTCCCACACCCTCCTCTTCCTGCCCCAGCCACATCCCCAGGGGCTGTGGGGTGTGGGGAGTGGGTCCCCAAAAGGAAATCTGGGATCGTTCCCAGGCAGCAGCCCTGGGGAGAGCCCGGCTGTGCAGCCCAGGAGGGGACCCTGCACTTCCCTGCTCCCCTTCTGGGGTCGGGGTGCCACCCCCTCTCTCTCTGGGGGGTGCAGGGGGAGCCCCCTGGGATGGCCGCTGATCCATGAATCCCCCCATCCCGGGGTGTCCATCCCCACCTGTCCCAGGCCATCCCCTCTTGTCCTGGGGTGTCCATCCCCACCTGTCCCAGGCCATCCCCACCTGTCCCGAGCCATCCCCACCTGTCCCAGGGTGTCCATCCCCACCTGTCCCAGGCCATCCCCTCTTGTCCTGGGATGTCCATCCCCTCTTGTCCTGGGGTGTCCATCCCCACTTGTCCCAGGGTGTCCATCCCCACCTGTCCCAGGCCATCCCCACCTGTCCTGGGATGTCCATCCCCTCTTGTCCTGGGGTGTCCATCCCCACCTGCCCTGGATCATTCCCACCTGTCCCAGGCCATCCATCCCCACCTGCCCTGGACCATCCCCACCTGTCCCAGGCCATCCCCACCTGTCCCAGGCCATCCATCTCCACCTGTCCTGGGGTGTCCATCCCTTCCTGTCCCAGGCCATCCATCCCCACCTGTCCCAGGCCATCCCCACCTGTCTCAGGGCTTTCCCACCTGTCCTGGGATGTCCATCTCCACCTGTCCCAGGCCATCCATCCCCACCTGCCCTGGACCATCCCCACCTGTCCCAGGCCATCCCCACCTGTCCCAGGCCATCCATCCCCACCTGTCCCGAGCCATCCCCACCTGTCCCAGGCCATCCATCCCCACCTGTCCCGAGCCATCCCCACCTGTCCCAGGCCATCCATCCCCACCTGTCCCAGGCCATCCATTCCCACCTGTCCCGGGCCATCCATTCCCACCTGTCCCGGGCCATCCATCCCCACCTGTCCCAGGGTGTCCATCCCCTCCTGTCCCAGGGTGTCCATCCCCACCTGCCCCGGACCATCCCCACCTGTCCCAGACCATCCCCACCTGTCCCAGGCCATCCATCCCCACCTGTCCCAGACCATCCCCACCTGTCCCAGGCCATCCATCCCCACCTGTCCCAGGCCATCCCCACCTGTCCCAGGCCATCCATCCCCACCTGCCCTGGACCATCCCCACCTGTCCCAGGCCATCCCCACCTGTCCCGAGCCATCCCCACCTGTCCCAGGCCATTCATTCCCCCCTGTCCCAGGCCATCCCCACCTGTCCCAGGCCATCCCCACCTGTCCCGGACCATCCCCACCGGAGATCAGGTGCTGTCCCCCCCAGGGCAGGTGGAGAGTGACCACCCCACACCCCCCCAGTGCTTCCCCCCCCGAGCCCCCCCCAGAGCCCCCGTTGTCCCGGGAGAAGCTCCAGCCCAGCCGGGAGCCCGGGGCGGGCCCGGGGAGGAGCCGGAGTCCCTCGGGAGCGGAGCTGCCCCGGCTGCCCCATCTCCATCCCGAGGGAAGCAGGAATCTCGTTTTGATTTGGGTTGGTTTTTTTTTTTGTAAAAAACATGCAAAAAAAGAAAAAAAGGAAAGGCAGCAGAAGCTCCCCGGGGAGGGGGCGCAGGGCCCGGCCCCCCCAGCACCCCCCCGGCTCTCTCTCTCGATATCTATTTTTGCATTTGTATATTTTTATATAGGAAACTTTAAGCATTTGTATTTTAATAACCCTGTGAAGCACTATGAGCTCCCCCCCGACCCCCCTCAGCCCGAAATCCACAAAGGATTGGGACAAAAAACAGGAGGTTTCTTAATTTAATGGTCAATTTGGTGATTTTACCCCCACCCCGACGCCCCCCCCCCGGGCCCAGCTCTGTCCCCAGAGGGGATCAAGTGCCAAACCCCAGCCCGGGATGTCCCCGGCCATGTCCCCTCCCGGTGATGTCCCCGCTGTCCCCTCCCCATGGATTGTCCCCGAGGAGTTTGGCTTTCCTATGGAAACGCAGCCGCGAGGGAGGGGGACCCCCGGGGGGGCTCTGCCCGGAGCCTGGGCTGCTCCCCTGCCATTTTTTGGGGGGGCTCCGAGCATTTTTTGGGGGGGGGGGGGGGGTCCACACCACCAGCGCTGCTCCCAGTGCCGGGAGGGGGAAGGGGAGGGGGCAGCTGGATCCCACCGCCCCCATTTTGGCTCTGTTGGCACCGGGGTCCCCACCCTGCTCCTGGCACCCCCAGACCCCCCCCCAGCAGCCCCCAGACCCCCCCCCCCCCAGCCATTCCCGGGACACAAAACACAAACGTGCCTTGACAAGGGGGGGACAGGCTGGGGATGAGCCCCCCCTGCTCCGCTCCCGCGCCCCTCTGAGGGTTTGGGGGGGCTCTGGGGGCTGCCCCCCTCCCCCAGCTTTAATCCACTGTCACCCCTTCATTCCGGGGGGGCCGGGGCCGCTTCTCTATGCAGCGGGGGGGGGTCCTGGGGGGTCCAGCCCCCCCAAACTGGCAATAATTCTCTCCCTGTTTGATCTCGTCCCGTCTCTGTTGTTTTAATTTGGGGAAGGGGAGGGGAGGGGGGGTCGGTTTTTACAAATCCGGTGGCTGATGTCATAAACCTCCCCCCCCCCCAAAGGCAATTTTTTTTGGGGGGGGAGGGGGTGGTGGATGATTTTTTTTTGGGTCCCAAAGTGCTATTTTTTTGTACAAAAAGACTTAGATGAAACTGTTAGTTTTGGGGGGCTCCTTTGTAAATGGGGAACGACGAGTTCTTTTTGTAATAAACACGAGTCGCTGGCGTTGTCTGCAAGTCTGAGGGGGGTCCCTTGGGGGGGGTCCCAGGCCGGTTTTTGGGGGGTGGCAGGGGGGCACCAGTGGGACAGGGGACACTGAGCTCTGTTTGAGGGGTCCCAGGCCGGTTTTTGGGTGGTGGCAGGGGTGCAGTCAGTCCCAGAGTGGCACTGGGGGGACAGGGGACACTGAGCTCCTTTTGGGGGTCACAGGCCAGTTTTGGGGGGTGCAATCAGTCCCAGAGTGGCCCCAGCAGGGACAGGGGACACTGAGCTCCTTTTGGGGGGTCACAGGCCGGTTTTGGGGGGGTGCAATCAGTCCCAGAGTGGCCCCAGCAGGGACAGGGGACACTGAGCTCTGTTTGGGGGGTGCAGTCGGTCCCAGAGTGGCACTGGGGGGACAGGGGACACTGAGCTCTATTTGGGGGGTCACAGGCCGGTTTTGGGGGGTGCAGTCGGTCCCAGAGTGGCCCCAGCAGGGACAGGGAATCACTGAGCTCTGTTTGGGGGGTCACAGGCCGGTTTTGGGGGGGTGGCAGGGTGCCCCAGCAGGGACAGGGACACTGAGCTCCTTTTGGGGGGGTCACAGGCCGGTTTTGGGGGGTGCAGTCAGTCCCAGAGTGGCACTGGGGGGACAGGGGACACTGAGCTCCTTTTGGGGGGGTCACAGGCCGGTTTTGGGGGGGTGGCAGGGTGCCCCAGCAGGGACAGGGGACACTGAGCTCCTTTTGGGGGGTCACAGGCCGGTTTTGGGGGGGTGGCAGGGTGCCCCAGCAGGGACAGGGACACTGAGCTCCTTTTGGGGGGTCACAGGCCGGTTTTGGGGGGGTGGCAGGGTGCCCCAGCAGGGACAGGGGACACTGAGCTCCTTTTGGGGGGTGCAGTCAGTCCCAGAGTGGCCCCAGCAGGGACAGGGGACACTGAGCTCTGTTTGGGGGGTGCAGTTGGTCCCAGAGTGGCACTGGGGGGACAGGGGACACTGAGCTCCTTTTGGGGGGTCACAGGCCGGTTTTGGGGGGTGCAGTCGGTCCCAGAGTGGCCCCAGCAGGGACAGGGGTCACTGAGCTCCTTTTGGGGGGTCACAGGCCGGTTTGGGGGGGTGGCAGGGTGCCCCAGCAGGGACAGGGGACACTGAGCTCCTTTTGGGGGGTCACAGGCCGGTTTTGGGGGTGGCAGGGTGCCTCAGCAGGGACGGGGGACACTGAGCTCCTTTGGTGGGGGTCACAGGCCGGTTTTGGGGGGGTGCAATCAGTCCCAGAGTGGCCCCAGCAGGGACAGGGGACACTGAGCTCTGTTTGGGGGGTCACTGAGCTCCGTTTGGGGGGGGTCACAGGCCGGTTTTGGGGGTGGCAGGGTGCCCCAGCAGGGACAGGGGACACTGAGCTCCGTTTGGGGGGTGCAGTCGGTCCCAGAGTGGCACTGGGGGGACAGGGGACACTGAGCTCCTTTTGGGGGTCACAGGCCAGTTTTGGGGGGGTGGCAGGGTGCCCCAGCAGGGACAGGGGACACTGAGCTCCTTTTGGGGGGGTCACAGGCCGGTTTTGGGGGGTGCAGTCGGTCCCAGAGTGGCCCCAGCAGGGACAGGGGACACTGAGCTCTGTTTGGGGGGTCACTGAGCTCCTTTTGGGGGGTCCCAGGCCGGCTTTGGGGGGGTGGCAGGGTGCCCCAGCAGGGACAGGGGACACTGAGCTCCTTTTGGGGGGGTCACAGGCCGGTTTTGGGGGTGGCAGGGTGCCCCAGCAGGGACAGGGGACACTGAGCTCCGTTTGGGTGACGCAGGGCAGGGGGCCAGGCCTGGCTTCCCCCCCAGACACCCCGGGGCTCTCTCCTCCCTGATGCGGGGGCAGCACCTTCCTCCTCCTCCTCCTCCTTCTCCTTTTCTTCTTCCTCCTCCTCCTCCTCCTCCTCCTGCTGCTCCTGCTGCTGCTCCTGGCTCCTCTTCCCACCGGCCCCGCGGAGGCTCCCATGGGGCGCCCAGGTGGGTGCTGGGGGGGCGCAGCTGGGGCTGGGGGGACCTTTCTGGGGGGGGTCCAAAGCCCCCCCCTGGTGCGAGCGTGTCCCCTGGCAGGTCCCCACAACCTGACCTGCGTGTCCTACAAGCACCCGAGCGTGCGGGGCTCGCTGGGGAACGCGGGGGGGGGCGGCGGCCGGCGCCGTTCGCTGCCCCCCCGGGCAGTGCTGCGTCGGCATCTGGAACCGCAGCCACGCTCTGGTGCAGGGTGAGACCCCCGGGACCCCCGGCTCGGGGCAGGGGGAAAAGGGGGCGGCGGTTTGAGCCTGCCCCGGGCAGGGTTGGAGGGGCAGAGGGGGATGGAGGAGGATGGCGAGGTTTGGTCCTGCCCCGGGGGGATTTTGGGGAGGATGGAGAGGTTGGTCCTGCCCCGGGGGGATTTTGGGGAGGATAGGGAGCTGGTCCTGCCCCGGGGGGATTCTGGGGAGGATGGAGAGGCTGTTCCTGCCCTGGGGGGATTTTGGGGAGGATAGGGAGCTGGTCCTGCCCTGGGGGGATTTTGGGGGGGGATGGAGAGGTTTGTTCCTGCCCCGAAGGGATTTTGGGGGGGATGGAGAGCCTGGTCCTGCCCTGGGGGAAATTTGGGGGAGGATGGAGAGCCTGGTTCTGCCCCGGGGGAAATTTGAGGAGGATGGAGAGCCTGGTTCTGCTCCGGGGGGATTTTGGGGAGGATAGGGAGCTGTTCCTGCCCTGGGGGGATTTTGGGGGGGATGGAGAGCCTGGTTCTGCCCCTGGGGGATTTGGAGGGACAGAAGAAGGAGCTGGGGCAGGATTGAGGGCTTTGGTGCTACCCTGGGGGGGTTTGGGGAGGCAAAAGGGGTCTGATCCCGGCCGGGGGGGCAGGAGCAGGGGCTGATCCGGGCCGGGGGGGCAGGAGCGGGGGCTGATCCGGGCTGGGGGGGCAGGAGCGGGCTCTGATCCGGGCCGGGGGGCAGGAGCAGGGGCTGATCCGGGCCGGGGGGGCAGGAGTGGAGGCTGATCCGGGCCGGGGGGCAGGAGCGGGCTCTGATCCGGGCCGGGGGGCAGGAGCAGGGGCTGATCCGGGCCGGGGGGGCAGGAGCGGGGTCTGATCCGGGCCGGGAGGCAGGAGCGGGGGCTGATCCGGGCCGGGGGGCAGGAGCGGGGTCTGATCCGGGCCGGGGGGCAGGAGCGGGGGCTGATCCGGGCTGGGGGGGCAGGAGCGGGGTCTGATCCGGGCCGGGAGGCAGGAGCGGGGGCTAATCCGGGCCGGGGGGGCAGGAGCGGGGTCTGATCCGGGCCGGGGGGGCAGGAGCGGGGGCTGATCCGGGCCGGGGGGGGCAGGAGCGGGGTCTGATCCGGGCCGGGGGGCAGGAGCGGGGTCTGATCCGGGCCGGGGGGCAGGAGCGGGGGCTGATCCGGGCCGGGGGGGGCAGGAGCGGAGGCTGATCCGGGCCGGGGGGCAGGAGCGGGGGCTGATCCGGGCTGGGGGGGGCAGGAGCGGGGGCTGATCCGGGCCGGGGGGCAGGAGCGGGGGCTGATCCGGGCTGGGGGGATCGGGGAGGTTCTGGTCCCTCCCCAGCGGCCGCCTTGGCCTTGGCCTTGAGCAGCGGCTGCAGCGGCGCTGGGGAGGAGCCGCTGCGGGGGGGACCCGCACGGGGGTCCCACCTGTCCCCTGCCACCCTCCCCCCCGCCCGGGGTGACCGTGCCGCTGTCCCCCCAGGCTGCTGGGGGGGCCGGGGGGACTCCTGTCCCTCGGCCACCTGCGCCCCCAGCCCCGCGGGCCACCCCGGCAGCTCCGTGCTGCTGTGCCTGTGCCACGGCCACCTCTGCAATGGCAACGCCACCGGGACAGCGGCGGCCACGGGCGCCAACGGGGGGCCGGGGGGGCCCCGCCAGGGCCCAGGTACGGGGCCGGGGGGTTCTGGGGGGCACTCGGGGGTGGGGACACACAGGGGACACGCGGGGGATGCTAACACCTGCAGGGGGACCCACGGGGGGGAGAGGGGGGCTGGGGCTCACGGGGGGACCCTGGGGGACAAGGGGGGTCCATGAGGGGGACCCGGGACTCGTGGGGGACTGGGGAAGCCGTAGGATCCCCTAAAGTGTCCCCCACCACCACCCCGGACAGCCGGGGGGTCGGGGGGGCTCCGTGTCACCTCAGACTTTGTCCCCAGTGCCCGGCCGGGGGGGGTCCTCGGGGACCATGTGGCTGCTGGGTGCCTGCCCCCTCCTCCTCATCCTCCTCACCTGCCTGGGCGTCCTCGGTAGGGACAGGGACACGGCGGGGACGGGGGGACCCCCGGGCACAGCCACCCCCTACCCCATGTC
Source organism: Haemorhous mexicanus (assembly GCF_027477595.1). NCBI lineage: Eukaryota > Metazoa > Chordata > Aves > Passeriformes > Fringillidae > Haemorhous > Haemorhous mexicanus. Next base: position 1,796,273 of record NC_082373.1, on the reverse strand, counting down.
CCCTGGGTGTCCCCAAATGCCACATCTCTGGTGTTCCCAGAGTGGGGGGTGGAGCCGGGGGGGGGTCCCCAAGTGTTGTGTCACCCCGTCCCTGCGGCGGGGGGTCCCCGGTGTCATTGTGACCCCTGGGGTGGGGTGTCCCGGGTGGGCTGTCCCCCGTGTCCCGGGATGCCACATTCCCCATGTCCCCCGCCTGGCTGGGGGGGACTGTTGGCCCCTGGTGTCCCCAGGTCCCGTGTCCCTGATTTTGGGGGGTTCCTGGGTGGGGGGTCCCCGCATGGGGGTGTCCCTGGTGTCCCCCATCCAGGACTGCGCTGGACAAGGGCCCGCAAGGGACACCCACCGCGGGGGGGGCGGAGAATGGGGGTCCCCCCGGAGCCCCCCAGCCCGGACCTGCCTGCGCTGCACTTCCTGCAGGTGCGGGGCACCTGCGGGGCGGGGACACCCACGGGGGGAGGGACACCCACGGGGGGACACCCACGGGGCGAGGGACACCCACGGGGGGACGGGGGGAGGGACACCCACGGGGGGACACCCACGGGACAAGGGACACTCACGGGGGGACACCCATGGGGGGACACCCATGGGGCGAGGGACACCCACGAGGGGAGGGACACCCACGAGGGGAGGGACACCCACGGGACAAGGGACACCCACGGGGGGACACCCACGGGGCGAGGGACACCCGCGGGACGAGGGACACCCATGGAGGGACACCCACGGGACAAGGGACACCCACGGGGGGGACACCCATGGGGGGACACCCATGGGGCGAGGGACACCCACGGGGGGAGGGACACCCACGGGGGGAGGGACACCCACGAGGGGAGGGACACCCACGGGGCAGGGGACACTCACGGGGGCACCCAAGTGCGAGGGCAGAGAAGGAGGTGACGCAGGGATGTTGCACCCAAATGGGGAGGGGACATGGTGACACCCACGGCAGAGGGGGCATCAGTCCGTGGGCAGGGGCACAAAGCGCGCAGGGTGCCCGGGGACCCCCAAAGGTGATCCCTGCGTGGGGCCGCCGGGGTGCTGGGGACACGCGGTGCCAGCCGTGTCCCCTGTGTCCCCGGCACGGGGCAGGTGCTGCAGTCGGGGGCGCTTCTCGGCCGTGTGGCGGGGCACGCTGCGCCAGCGGCCCGTGGCCATCAAGGCGTTCGCGGCCGGGGCCGGCCGGAGGTTCGCGGCCGAGCGCGCCGTGCACGCCCTGCCGCTGATGGAGCACGAGAACGTGGCCCGGCTGCTGCACACCCGGGCGGCCGCGCCCCGAGCCCGGGGGGGGCTCCTGGTGCTGCAGCTCTACCCGGCCGTGGGTCACCGCGGGGGCTGGGGGGGTACCGGGGGTACCGGGGGTACCGGGGGTGGGGGGGGGAAAGGGAGTTTGGGGGGCTCGGGGGGTACCAGGGGGGTGTAACAGGAGTTTGGGGGGCTTGGGGGTACCGGAGGGAGGGGGCTAACGGGAGTTTGGGGGGCTCGGGGGTACCGGGGGGGTACCGGGGGTGGGGGGGTAAAGGGAGTTTGGGGGGCTCGGGGGGTACCGAGGGGGTGTAGTGTAGCAGGAGTTTGGGGGGCTCTGGGGGTACCGGGAGTGTGGGGGGAAATGGAGTTTGGGGGGCTCGGGGGGGTACCAGGGAGGTGTAACAGGAGTTTGGGGGGCTTGGGGGGGTACCAGGAATTTGAGGGGTACCGGGGGGTGTTACAGGAATTTGGGGGGCACAGAGGATACTGGGGGGGGGGGTGTAACAGGAATTTGGGGGGTACCGGGGGGTGTTACAGGAATTTGGGGGGCACAGGGGGTACCAGGGGGGTGTAACAGAAATTTGAGGGGTACCGGGGGGTGTTACAGGAATTTGGGTTGGGGGGTACCACGGGGGTGTAACAGGAATTTGAGGGGTACCGGGGGGTGTTACAGGAGTTTGGGGGGCACAGGGGGTACCAGGGGGGTGTAACAGGAATTTGGGGGGCACGGGGAGTACGGGAGTATCGGGGGCTCGGGGGGCTTGGTTGTAACGGGGGTTTGGGGGGCTCGGGGGTGTGCCACGGACTGAGGGGGCTCGGGGGGGGGGTGTGGGACACTCGGGGAGCACAGGGGTGGGGATGGGGGCCCGGTGGGGGGAGGAGGATGTGCGGGAGATACTGGGGGGGTGCCCCACGCCCCCCAGCCGTGTCCCCCGCGTGTCCCCAGGGCTCCCTGCGCCACTTCCTGGGGCAGCACGTGGGCACCTGGGCGGGCAGCATGCGCCTGGCGCTGTCCCTGGCCCGCGGCCTGGCCTTCCTGCACCAGGAGCTGTGGCGTGACGGTGAGGGTGGCACCCCTGGTGTCCCCTGCCCTGGGGCCCCCTGTCATGTCCCCTCCTCGTGACCCCCGGTGTCCCCAGGGCTGTACAAGCCCAGCGTGGTGCACCGGGACCTGAGCAGCCAGAACGTGCTGGTGCGGGAGGATGGCACCTGTGCCATCGGCGACTTCGGGCTGGCGCTGGCGCTGCCACCGTGCGCCCAGGACAGCGCCAGCAGCCGGCACGCCGTGGCCATCCGCAAGGTGACAGGGGTGGCAGGGGTGGGGTGGCATGGCGTGGGATCCACGGCATGGCATGGCATGGCAGGGCATGGCATGGGATCCATGGGATGGCATGGCATGGCAGGGCATGGGATCCATGGGATGGCATGGCATGGCAGGGCACGGGATCCATGGCATGGCATGGCATGGCAGGGCACGGGATCCATGGCATTTCATGGCAGGGCATGGCATGGGATCCATGGGATGGCATGGCATGGCAGGGCAGGGCATGGCATGGGATCCATGGGATGGCATGGCATGGCAGGGCATGGGATCCATGGGCTGGCATGGCATGCCATGGCATGGCAGGGCAGGGCATGGGATGGCATGGCATGGCAGGGCAGGGCATGGGATCCATGGGATGGCATGGCAGGGCATGGCATGGCATGGGATGGGATCCATGGGATGGCAGGGCATGGCAGGGCATGGGATCCATGAGATCCATGGCATGGCATGGCAGGGCAGGGCAGGGCAGGGCATGAGATCCATGGCATGGCATGGCATGGCATGGCAGGGCAGGGCAGGGCATGAGATCCATGGCATGGCATGGCATGGCATGGCATGGCAGGGCATGGCATGGGATCCATGGGATGGCATGGCATGGCATGGCATGGGATCCATGGGATGACATGGGATCCATGGGCTGGCATGGCATGGCAGGGCATGGCATGGGATCCATGGCATGGGATCCATGGCATGGCATGGCATGGGAAGGGGAGGTGGCAGCCCTGGCTTGGGGATGGCACCCCAAATGTCAGTGTCAGTGTGAGCTGTGGCTGCCAGCTGAGCCCATCCCTGGCTTGGGGCCCTGGTGGCCCCAGTGGCCCCGGTGGCCCTGGTGGCCCTGGTGTTCCCAGTGGCCTCGGTGGCCCCAGTGGCCCCAGTGGCCCTGGTGGCCCCATGCCCCCACACTCAGGGCCCGGTGTGGCACAGGCGGGCACCCAGCGGTACCTGGCACCCGAGATCCTGGACGAGAGCCTGGACCTGCGGGCCTGGGGCCGGGCGCTGCGCCAGGCCGATGTCTACGCGCTGGCGCTGCTGCTCTGGGAGATCCTGTCCCGCTGCCAGGCGCTGAGCCCCGGTGAGCCCCCGCGGGTCCCCCCGCGCTGCCCGCGGCCCCCCGGCCCCGCTGACTCCCGGCCGCCCCGCAGGAGCCCCGGTGCCGCCGTTCCGGCTGGCGTACGAGGCCGAGCTGGGCTCCAGCCCCAGCGGGGCTCAGCTGCGGCGCTTGGCCGCGGACGAGAGGCGGCGGCCGCTCATCCCGCCCGCCTGGCACCGCACGCCGCAGGTCAGAGCCCCGGGGAGCCCCGCCGGGGGCCCGGGGGGGGCCGCGGGCAGCGGGGAGCCGCGGGGGTCCCGGGAGGGGGGCAGGGGGTCCGAGGGGGGGGGGTCCCTGCCCGGGTGCACAGGGATGCTGAGGGTATCCGGGTGCCCCCTGCCCGTGCTTTGGGGTGTCACCCCGGGGTCCCCAGAGGGTCTCGGGGGGTGTGCGGGGTGACTCGGGAAACCCGAGGGGGGGTGCCCTGGGGTGGTTGGGGGGGGGTCGCTGCCCAGGGGTCCCCTCCCCGCTGCCCAGCGATGATGCTGAGGGCACCGGGGGCTGTCCCCGTTCGGGGGTGACATCCCCCGCTGAGCCAGGGGTGGGGGGGTCCCACAGCCCGGGGGGGCTCTGCCGGAGCTGCTGGAGGATTGCTGGGACCCGGACCCCGAGGCGCGGCTCTCGGCCGAGCGGGCGCTGCAGCGGCTCCAGCGCTTGGCCGCGGGGCCCGCACCGGCCCCGGGGGACCCCGGCCCGGGGGCCGCCCCCCGCCAGGTGCGTGCGGGGAAACTGAGGCACGGGGCGGGCTGGGGGACACCGGGAACCCAAGGGGGATCTGCGGGGAAACTGAGGCACGGGGCGGGCAGGGGGACACCGGGAACCCAAGGGGGATCTGCGGGGAAACTGAGGCAGGGGGCGGCAGGGGGACACCGGGAACCCAAGGGGGATCTGCGGGGAAACTGAGGCACGGGGCGGGCCGGGGGACACCGGGAACCCAAGGGGGACTTGCGGGGAAACTGAGGCACGGAGCGGGCAGGGGGACACCGGGAACCCAAGGGGGATCTGCGGGGAAACTGAGGCACGGGGCGGGCAGGGGGACACCGGGAACCCAAGGGGGACTTGCGGGGAAACTGAGGCACGGAGCGGGCCGGGGGACACCGGGATCCCAAGGGGGACTTGCGGGGAAACTGAGGCACGGGGGGGGCAGGGAGGGACCGGGAACCGGGCGGGGGGGGAAGTAGGATCATGCCCCGCCCCGGGGAGGAGCCAGCCCTGAGCCCCGCCCCCGGCTAAGCCCCGCCCCGCTTCCTGCCGGGAGGGGCCGCGGCCGGAGCGAAGGTGGGAGCGAAGTCCCAGGACCCCCCCCGTGCACCCCAAACCCCAAATCCCCCTGCACCCCAAACCCTCCGACTCCCCCAGAGCCCCCCCGCCGCCAGGCTCGATCCAGCTCCGGGGGGGGACCCCCAAACCCCGTGACTCAGTTTCCCCCGGGCCCCCACAGCGGTGGGGGGGTTCAGGGGGGTCCCCGCTCACTCCCCGTGCCCCCCCCCCCAGGTCCCGGAGTCTCCCACCATGTGGAACCCTGGTGCAGGTACAGGGGGACACCCCAAACTGGGGGGGGGGGTTGCCTTGACCCCCCCGGGGTCAGACCCTCCCCCCCCCCTCAATCTCCTCTTTTCTTCCCCCCTCAGGACAGCCGCCCCCCCCCAACCCCGTGTACCCCCCGAACCCCACGTACCCCCCCCAGGTCCCACCCCCCAACCCCGTGTACCCCCCGCCCGCGGCGCCCCCCAACCCGCTGGGGGGGCCAGGGCAGCCCCCGTACCCCGCTGGGCCCCCCCCGTTCCCCCCGGGGCCCCCTCTGGCCCCCTCGGGCCCCCCCTTGGGTCCCCCCCCGCCGCAGCCCCCCCACCCGGGGGTGCTCCCCCACCCGGGGGTGCTCCCCTCGTTCCCCCCCGGGCTGGACAAGAAGGCCGCGAAGAAGATGAAGAAGAGGATGAAGAAGGCTCACAAGAGGCACAAGGTGGGGGGGACCCGGGGCGGGGGGGGACACTGGGGGTCACCCCCAGCCCCCCTCGGCGGCTTATGGCTCTGCTGTCCCCCCCAGCGCTCTTCGTCCTCGTCCTCCTCCTCCAGCAGCTCCGACTGAGCCTCCTGGGACCCCCCAGAATCACCTGGGACCCGCCAGGACCTCCTGGAACCCCTGGGACCACCAGGAGCCCCCTGGGACCTCTTGGGACCACCTGGAACCCCCATCCTGTCCCCATGTCCCCCATCCCCTGCTGCCGGGGGGGGTCCCGGGGTGTCCCCCTGTCCTCAATAAAGCTCTGGGACACCCCAATGTGCGTCAGCGTCTCCTTCGCGCCGATGGGGGCTGGGATTGGGGGGGACACAAACCCCAATGCTCCTCGGGTGTGCCCCCCGTACCCCTATTGCCCCCCAGCCCTTCCTATTGCCCCCCAGTTGCCCCAAGGCTCCCCATACACAATTCTACCACACCTTTAATCGCTCCCCTTTATTCCCATTTCCCCCAGAGCTCCACCATTACCCCCCATTACCCCCCAGTGCCCCCCAGTGTCCCCCCAGTGCCCCCAGTCCCTTCCCGGACCTCCCCGCCGCCAGGGGGCGCTGTGCGGGGCGGCGGCCGCTCCGTCCCGCCCCGCGCGCGCGGTGCGTTTCCGGGTCGGGGCGGGTGTAAATCGGGCCGCGCCCGCCGCCCCCTCCCAGACCCGCGGCCGCCGCAGCCGGAGCAGCCGCGCCCGCGCCGCCGCCGCCGCCATCCCGCGCGCCCGCCCGCCGCTCTCCCTCCCCGCCTCCCCCCCCCTCCCTCCCGCCCTCCCTCCTCCCGCTCCGCCCGGAGCGCCCTTCGCCCAACGCCGTTACCGGCGCCGACACAGGTAGGCCCGACCCCTCGCCCCCCCCCCCCCCCCCCCCCATCGCCCCCCCACCAACGCCCCCCGGCCCTCCCCGCGGGCCCCCCGCGCCCCCCCGGCAGCCATCCGGGTCCGATCCCCCCCGGGCCGGGCCCTCGCGCGGCCCCCCCCGCCGCCCCCCCGCCGGCCGCGCCCTCACGGCGCCCGCGGCCTGCGCGGCCTGTGCGGCCTGTGCGGCCCGCGCGCCCCGCGCCACCGGCCGGGGGCACAAACGGCCTCAGGGGGCTCGGGGGCCGCCGGTGCCGCCTCCCGCCGCCCCCCCACCACTCCCCGCCCGTCGGAACCGGGCCGGGGGGGTTCGGGGCGCCGCGTGCGTCACATGGCGCCGCCGCCCCCCGCCCGGGCCGGCTGCGGGGGGGCCCCGAGGGGCGTGGGGAGAATTTTTTTTTCTTTCTTTCTACTCCGTTTTCTTAGAGTTTAATTTTTAATTTTTTTTTTCCGTTTAGTTTTTTTTTTTTTTTTTTTTTTTTATTTAAGGAGTTTTTCTTTTCCCTCCCGGGCCCGGTTTTTCCGCCATCCCGCGCTGTTGTTTTCCCCCCCGCCGGAGCGGGAAGGGGGCGCACGGCCAGGCCCCGGACGGGCCCGCGCGGGGCCGCCGCCCCCCCGGGACATCCGGGATCGTCCCCCCGGGCCTGCCCGGAGCGGAACGGTGATTCCCGGCCCAGAGTGGGTTCGGAGCCCCGGCCGGTGCCTCCCGGCCCGGTCCGGGATGCAGAGGCCCATTTCCCCCCACCCCCCCGAGCCCCGCTCCCCGCGGCCCCCCCGCTCTCCCGGCCCTCGGCCGGTTCCACCCGCCGGGCTCCGGGTCCCGTTCGGAGCCGCCGGCCCGGGATCCCCCTCACCCGCCTTGTGATCGGGCCCCATCCGGGGGTTCCATCGCGGCCCCGGGGTTGCTCCGGAACAGCCGCTCCGCTCCCGCTCCCCCCGGCCCGGCTCGGAGCCGGGACCCCCGGCCCGGTTCCCCCCCTCCCCCGGCATGGCTGAGCTGGCTCTGGTGCCGCGTCCCCGCCTCAGGGACGGGCTGGCTTCGGAGCCGCGTCCCAGCCGCAGCAGCCGCGTCCCCGGCTTTGGGACGGAGGTCCCGGGGGCGGGGGAATCCGGCGCGGGGCCGAGCTCGGGGAAGTTTCCCTGCGGAAGGGTCTCGCCGGGAGTCCGGCCCGGGCCCGCGTCACCCCCGGCGGGGCGCTCAGCCCCTTTTGTCCCCGGGGCGGGCGGGCTCGGGGCCAGTTCTGCCCTCTCCCCGCTGCCGGGGCTGCGATCCCGGGCTCCGCTCCCCGGACCGGGTTGGATGAGGGGGGAACGCCGGGCCGAGCTCACGGAGGCCGCGGCAAAGCCCTCCGGTGCCAGCGAGGCAGCGCGGCCCCGGGCCTGCCTCGGCCGCGGTTAAACTTTGATGGGGCAGGAGCGGTGGCCGAAAAGGGAGTTTATTTACCGGATTCCTCTGAAAAGCTCGGCTGGGGCCGGCCGGGCTGTTTTGCAACCGCTGCCGACTCAGGTGGTTTGAAACCTGATCGTGCGCTCATGTGGCCTTATCTGGGTCTGAGGGAATCGCCTCGGAACCTGCTCCAAGGGGCCCTGCGCGGGCTCGGGAGCGCGGATGGCGTTTATTTTCTCCATAATCCCGGCTGCACAGAGGGCCAAAGCCCCGGGACTGGAGTGCCCGCTCCCATCGGGCAGCTGCAGGAAGACTTGGGCTGGGAAGTGTGGGGCTCGCAGGGATCAGCGGCTTCCCCGGACCTGTAGGGACCACGATTAGTCCTCAGTGCCTCCTCAGCATCCCTGGTTGTGTCCAGGAACCATTTGTGTCCCCCGTGCTACCGAGAGTCACCCTGAAGTATTCAGTTGTCCCTCAGGGAAGCCCCTGCAAGGAGCAGGGCTGGGAGGAGGCAGGGGCTGAGCAGGACCCTCATGATCCCAAGAGTTGCTGGATCCAGGTGGGATCGGGCCAGGTCAGCTCTGGAAATTCATAGGAGGAGGAGCTAAACCACCACGGATTGTCCCAACACTTCAGGGGGCGATTTGAAGGGAGAAGCAGCACAGGGAGGCTGGAATCCTGCCTGGACAGGCTGGGGGGGATTGGCAGAGCCCCTCAAGTCACAGCCCCCCACTCACCCGGCCCCTCTCCCCCCAGCCGAGGCCCGAGCGCTGCCGCAGCCTGAGCCCACCATGGACACCGGAGTCATCGAAGGGGGTCTCAATGTCACGCTCACCATCCGGCTACTCATGCACGGAAAGGTTCGTGTCCCCTGCCCTCTGCCTGGAGCCCCGGCCTGACACGGGGTGGGCTGGGAGCTTCCGTGGGATCTCCTGGAGCTGCTGTGGGGCCAGGAGTGTGCTGCTGGTGCCCGGGCAGATCCTGGGGTGCAGCCAGCAAAGGAAATAATTATTGGGGTGGTGGGCAGAATGACCCGATGGGAGCTAAGGTGGGAACAAGATCAGCACAGCTGGGATAAACCCCAGTTATCTGAGGGGCAGAACTCAAGTGCTCAGGAGCTTGTTTTGACTGTGAAAAGAGCCGAGTTTAGGCTTGGGGCTCCAGGAGTTTTTAAAACGCTGACTAACGGTGCTTTTGTTTCCATCCCAGGAGGTGGGAAGCATCATTGGGAAGGTAAGTGAGCAACAAACTCTCCTAGCCCTCCCTTTCCCCTTCTCCCCGTCCCCCTCCCTGCCTGCCTGCCTGCCCGCCGCGGCGCTGACGCCTCTCTCCCTTCTCTGTTCCCCCACAGAAAGGGGAGTCCGTGAAGAAGATGCGTGAGGAGGTGAGTGCCGGGAGCGGGGCAGGATGGCGGGCCTGGCGCGGGCTCCGCAGGCGGCGCGGCGGCGGCGCGGGGAATGCCGGGAGCTGTGGGCAGGCGCGGCAGGAAGCCGAGGAGGAGAAGATGGCTGCCCGAGCCGAGGGAGGGGAGGAGGAGGAGGAGGAGGGAGGGCTCTGTCCCCGGCGGGGGATCCGGAGGAATCCCGGAGCACTGAGGTGGCGTTTGCCTCCCCGCAGAGCGGAGCTCGCATCAACATCTCGGAAGGGAACTGCCCCGAGCGGATCATCACCCTCGCGGGACCCACCAACGCCATCTTCAAAGCTTTTGCGATGATCATTGACAAACTGGAAGAGGTGTGTCCGTGGCCCCCTGCAGTCACTGCCCTGTTTGTCCCTTCTCTCTCAGCAAGAGCTGACCCCGGCCCTGGGCCCCCTGGCTGCTGTTCCGCACGGGCAGCCGGCGTCTCCCTGCCTGGCCCCGATCTTTGTCCGGCGCAGCGCTGGGGCAAGGTCCAGGCAGTGCTGGAGCCAGGGCCCCACAGGGACTTCCTGCCCACAGCGTGGGGCAGAGCAGGGCTTGGAATCCCCCTGGCTCTGCTCGTGCTGGTGCCACTTCCCCCCAGCGCACCCAGCCCTGCCAAGGAGGAGCTGGGGCTGGAGGAGCTGCATCGTGTCCCTGGTCCTGTTAAATCAGTGACTTCCAGGGGGGATTTTGCTGCTAGATAACCTGGATCTTGCAGGTGTTAGAGCCTGATCAGGGCTGTGATATTGAGATTTCTACATTGGAGGAAGCAGGAGTTGAGAGTGCTCCTCACCTGGTGTGGGGCAGAGCTCTGAGGCCCTCACCTTGCCTGTGGGGGCACAAATTCTATTACCCTTTGGATTTGGGACACTACCCAGGGACAAACAACCCTGTGCTGGCAGCTCTGTCCCCAAACCCCCCTGCTCTCGCTGCAGCGTTAAAGGCTGCAGGGCTTGGAGCTGTTTGTGCTGAATGCAGGGAGCCAGAGTCCTCCACGGGCTGCACGGCTCTGCAGCGCTCTGGGCACCGGCCTTGGAGCTGAAGCTTTGCTTTTAGTAGGTCAGTTGAGCCCTGGCCTTGTGCCTCCCCTCCCCCTGCCAGCACATGACCGCTGTAATCGGCGCCGGGATTGTTTTTCCCGGAGCTGCTGCCTTGATCCCTGGTGCAGCAGGAGGCTCCGTGCTGACCCTGGAGCCGTGGAGTCCCCGAGCCCCCCCTGCCCAGTCCCTTGTCCCTCTCCAGCACCGGTTCCTGCTTGGCTGAGGTGGGGCCCAGCCTGGGCCAGCACCTAAACCCATTTCCATCGAGGCAGCAGAGTTTGGCTGCCGCTTCCCCAAAATACATCCGTGTTTTTTCTGGGCTGCTGAGGAAGTCCTGGGAAAGCCCCGAGGTCACCTTGGCCTCGGCCACCGGTGCCAGCGTCACCTCCCTGTCCCTGTGCCGGGCACGTCCCCAGCGCGTGCCGTCCCAGCAGGGCTGAGCCTTCAACACCTCCTCTTCCTCGCAGGACATCAGCAGCTCCATGACCAACAGCACAGCTGCCAGCCGGCCCCCGGTCACCCTCCGGCTTGTGGTCCCCGCCAGCCAGTGCGGGTCCCTCATTGGCAAAGGAGGCTGCAAGATCAAGGAGATCCGAGAGGTGCGTGCTGCCCAGCCCGAGGGGACCCACGGCGGGGTTCAGGTGTCCCCAGGGGCAAGTCCCCGTGTTGTCCCTGCCTGAGGGATGTGGCATCCCTGGGAGTTTTTGGCGCTCCCTGTATTTTAGTGCTTGGCAAACTGAGACTTGGGGCAGACCCTTCTCTGCCCAGTGCTGTCTCTCTCAGCCTGGGTTCCTGCTCTGCCCTTCCCATGGCTCCTGATTGCCCTCTCCCCAGCCTTTTCCCAGATTTTGGAGAGGGAGATGGGCTCCAGGCCAGCGCTGCCCTTGGCCATGCCATTTAGCACTGGGTGCTGTTGGATTAACTCTGCTGGCATGGAGACTGGCTTGGCTTGGGTTACAGGGACAGGCTGAGGCCAGGTCCCCCTCTGCTGCCTCAGGCTCCTGGTGACCGAATTGTATCCAGCTGGGATTAAAGGACTTTATTTTGGGGGACAGGAGGAGCTGGGGGAGCAGTTTTGGCTCTGTATAACCATGCACGGGGTTCGTCACTGAGGTCTCAGCCCTGCCCGGGGTCTGACAGGCTATTTTTAACCCTCGACTTGGCAGAGCACGGGGGCACAGGTCCAGGTGGCAGGGGACATGCTGCCCAACTCGACTGAGCGAGCCATCACCATTGCTGGGATCCCACAGTCCATCATCGAGTGCGTCAAACAGATCTGCGTCGTCATGCTTGAGGTAGGGCCCCTCCCTGGGCCTGTCCCGGGGACTTGGGTGCTGCAGGGGATCCTGCTGCCCTTGGAGGGGGGGTGGAAATGCTGAGGAGAGAGAGAGGAAAGGAGCTGCTGGGGGATAAAGGGATAGCTGGGGATTACAGCCTCATCCAGGTGAGGCTCGGAGCTGCTTAAAACCAGGGTCGAGCAGGGCCTCGAGAGCAGCTCATGGTGTCACCCACGGGCCTGCTGTGCTCCTGGGTGTCCTCCCTCGGCCCTGTGCCCAGGGTGAGGAAGAAGTCACGCTGCCCTGGGTCACCAAAGGCCCAGCTGGAAGTGCAGAGCAGAGCCCCGGGGTTGTGGGGGGGGGGGCTGTCGGTGCCAGCGGCGCTCGGTGTCTGACCTGTCCCCTCTGCCTGTCACGCAGTCTCCCCCGAAGGGTGTCACCATCCCCTACCGACCCAAGCCATCCAGCTCTCCCGTCATCTTTGCAGGCGGCCAGGTAAGGCCTCTCCTCTGCTCCTGGGGTGCGGGGTGGGGAGGGCCAGGGGTCGTTCCGAGCTGCCAGCGCGCCCCGGCCGCTCCGCGTGCCCGTCACCCACGCTGTGCCCTCGGCCCCAGGCGGCTCTGCTGGGCCTCAGCCCCCTCCTTCTGCTGAGGGAGGGCAGCAGGGAAAAGGGCCGATTTGGGAGGAGAGAGTGCTGGAAAACACTCCTGGAATTAACCGGCCAAAAATCCGTTTGCCAGTGTGGTGGTGGCAGTGGGGGTTTGAGTGGGGCCGAGCTGCTTAAGCCAGGCTCTGCCCCTCTGCCTCGGGCTGGCTCCAAGGACTCGCTGCGACCTCCTGTGGGTGACTGGCCCGGAGGTTGGGGGTTCTCTGCTCTCTGCCACTGGTTCTCGGAGTGCAGAGGCTCAGCCTGTGCCGTGGGTAGGGTCGGGGTGCGCAAAGGCTTCGTCTCTCAGGAGGGGAGGGTGTCAGATAGGAGTAGTGCCAGGTGACTGGGCTTTAGTCCCTCCTGCGCTGAGCTGGGGAGTGGCCCGAGCCCTGCCCCGAGCCACCTTACAGGGCACAGGTGTCCCTTGGGATCCTGTCCCGCTGTAACGGGCCCGGGCGCGGGTCAGCTGCTCCCACCCTGCGCCCCCGAGGCTGCCCCAACGCTCGGAGAAACCACGGCGACAACGCATCCGCTGCCTTCCTGCTGCCAGGGACGCCCCTCGGGGTGGGCAGGGCCTGGCTTTGTCAGTGGGGGCCTCAGTAGGCAGGGAAGGGGGTCAGGGAAGGGGTGTAGCTGCCGCCGGCCTCCCCGAGAGCCAGGCCTGACTCTGCTCTCCCCGCTCCCAGCCCCGCCACGCTTGTTCTGGGGACGGACCTGCCGCCGTCCCCTTCCTCCCCACCCCTGCCCTTCTCCCTGGCTCTTCCTCCCCACCTGAACCCGGTCAGTCCCCCCCTCCCGCCTCCCCGACAGCTTCTCCCGCCGCTCTGCACCCGGGGGAAGCCCCCGCGCCCCGGCCAGCGGCGGGGCCGCAGTGCGGACCCCCGGGGCGGGAGCCGGCCGCCTTCCCCGTTAGAGCAGTGAGGAGCAGGCTTCCCACAGCCACGCATCTCTTCCCTCCCCTTGCCCCTCTTCTCCCCCTTCCTTCTTTCCGCCCCCGTCCCCGGCCCAGGCCCGCAGCAGCCCCCGGGCCCCGCTCCCGGTGGGCCTTGCGCTCTCTGTCTTCGCAGCTCAGAGTCGCGCGTAGAGCAGGGCGAGCCCTCGATCAGCACTGAGCTAATGTGGATGTTGAGTTTGGTGTTAGCGAAAGGTTTCGGATTGACAGCCCTGGAGACTGAAGTCCTCTAATTTATCCACAGGACAGGTACAGCAGCGGCAGTGCGAGCTACCCCCACACCGCCCCATCCATGTGCCTCAACTCTGACTTGGAGGGACCACCTCAGGAGGTGAGAGGGGAGTTCAGTCTCCACGGCCCGTTCAATCCTTGGCCTCTCTGAGACTGCCAACAAGGGTGGCATCCCTGTCCCCGTCCCCCAAAACCGACAACGGTGGCTTTTTGTGCTGTGGACTCCTGTCCACTGGGAACTGGACTCTGAGCCCACCAACCTCTCCTCACGCAGGCCACCCGGCAGCCACTGCATGGCAACGAACTTGGGCCAATTCCAGCCTGGGCTGCAGTTCTTCCGGTGACCTGGAAGTGAGGCTGTGTACCCCCCTCTCCCCCTCCTCTCCCACCCGCCCCCACCTGCCCGGCCCCCCCAGACCTCCCCAAACCTTAGCCAGCCAGGCCCCAGCCAGTGCCTCGCCCTTTCTGGGTAGCTTCAGGAGGAATCTGAAGTTGTGTGGCTGTCCCTTGTAACCTCGGGGACACGGAGTTGTGGCAGGTCAGGCCCTCGCCTCGTTCCCCTCCGAGCACTGGGCCGTGTGAGCAGTGGTAGCCAGCGCCAGCACTGACCTGTAGCTTGCCCGCCGACGTTGTCCTAGGCGTGTGGAGTGACGAGAGGACTCGGAACGGGGCAAACTTTTTTTTTGGGGGTGGGAGGGGAGGCGGGGGAGCTGCCGGGCCGGGGCAGAGAGGGGCCAGGAGCAGCAGCAGGGCCGGCGGGGGCGTTGGATCCTCCCTGCCTGCGCGGGGGCGCAGGGATAGCAGCATTGTCGGACTCACCACACCATAACATCTTCATCAAGATCCCAGCCGTTCTCTTGTTGGTTTTTTCTTTTTTTTTTTTTTTTCTCCTTTTTTCTGTTTTTTTTTTCTTTTTTCTTTTTTTTTTTTTTGTCTGCCACCTTTTTTTTGGGGGGGGGACGGCACCGATTCTGCCCACCCCCTCCCCGTACCCGCCACGTCAGGCCAATTCGAGTAACCGCCAGCCTAGAAACTGCTTGTGACAGCATTTATCCGTCCCCGCCTCTCCTGCCCCACTTCCCTCGCCCCGGAGAACTCTCCACCTTGGCTCTCTGACTTCCTGGCTAGTTGAAATCTGTCTGTCCCTGGGTGGCTGTCCGATGGTTGTTAATAGGACTGTTTTCCTCCTTTTGTAGGCCTATACCATTCAAGGACAGTATGCCATTCCACAGCCAGATGTAAGTTTTTATTTACAACTTCTTGTCTTGAAATCCACCCTTTTCCTCCCCCACCTGCCAAAAAATTTTCTCCGTGCTTTCTCCACTCGAGCTGGCTCAGCTTGGGGCTGAATACTCGATCTGATCTGAGCTCCCCAGAACCTCCCCCCCCCCCCAAAAAACACTCACCCACCCCCCTCAGCTGGCCCTCCTGCAGCCAGCTTCATCCGGCCTCAGATCTCTCCTTGGATCCTCCCCCACCTCCTCTCTGACACTTCCCTCCTCCTTATTATATTTTTTTTCCAAACCCACCTCTCCCTGGCTTGGCATTTCACACCAGCTCTGGCTTTTCCTTTGCCCCCCTGCCCCCCCCCTCAATTTGGCACGAGAACCGCCCCCCCCCCCCCAGCCAGCACACGGTGGCTCTGTCACGGTGGCTCTCCCGGGGCAGGGGACAGCTGGCCCAGCGAGCGGGTGCAGGTGGCAGTCGGGGAGGGGGGTTGGACCCGGCCCAGCCCGGCGGGGCCGGTCGGGAGCGGAGGGACCATCCCGGCAGCGGCCGGCGCTGTCGGACACCTCCATCCTCTGGCACCCATCCTCATCCCGTAGGGGCTGCTCTCTGCTCCTGGCACCCGTAGGGCAGCGAGGGGGGTCTGGCACAGGGGGGGGGGGACGGGGGCTCCGAGGGAGCCGGGCTGGCGCGGCAGAGCCGAGCGCGCTCCGTGCCCGCTCCCTGCGCTCCCCCGCCGTGCCGCGGGCACCTGCTCCCTCCTCCCGCTCCTCTCTGCTTCTGTTCCTGCGCTCCTCCAGCCCTTGCTGCACCGAGGGGGGGTGGGCACGGCCCCCAGCCCGCCGTGGCGGGGCCGGGGCAGCGCGGAGGGGCCGGGGCGGGCGCGGGGCCGCGTCCGTGCGGGTGCGCGCGGCGAGTCCTGGACCCCGGCCTCGGGAAATGGCTAACGCCAGCCTCTCTCTCTCTCTCTCTCTCTTTCTCCCTCTCTCTTCCCTTCTCCCTCCTTTAGCTGACCAAGCTGCACCAGTTGGCAATGCAACAGTCACACTTTCCAATGTCTCATGGCAACACTGGATTCAGTGGTATGGAAGCTCCTTCTCTCCGTGTGCGTTCGCGCGCGGCCGGAGCCCAGCCCGGGCCGCTCCCGGCTCCCGTCTGGGGGCCGAGCTCACACAAACCTAACCCCAAGCACTGCCCGGGCCCAGCCAGGTAACCTCTGCTCTTGGGACATGTCTGGGGGCCGCAGGGACAGGGCCTCCATCCGTCCGTCTGTCCATCCACGCTGCTGCCCTCCCTCCCTCCCTCCCCGGTGCCCGCCGTCCTCGCAGCTCTGCCAGCGCACTGGGAGCCCCCCGCCCGCAGCACCCGCTCTCTCCCCTCCAGCTGCTCCAGGCCCAAAGCAGGCAACTGCTGATTGTACCAAATTCACCATAGATTTGCTAAGATGGCTGGAAAAAAAAACAAACCACCTAAAAAAAAAAAAGAAAGAAAAAGAAAAAAAATCAAAAAATGACCCATTTGGGGCTCTAAACTAAACTTGAGACAGCCAAACTCATTGTGACTTGTATCTTAACAGGCGTTGACTCCAGCTCTGCAGAGGTGAAAGGCTATTGGGGTAATGATCCAAACACACCATCTGTAGTTACTCTGTTGTGTATTGATGCTGCCCGGGGTCTCATTCTCCCTGATAGATGCTGCCCGGATGGGGAGGGAAAAGGGGGTTGAGGGGAGCCCCAGAAGGGCTGGAGGTGCAGCCTGGCTCAGCTGCCTGGGCCCTGGAGCACAGCTGGATAGTGGAGAGCAGCAGGACTGGGTGGAGGCTCGGCTGTCCCAGCGAGCTGTGGGCCCCGAGCTTTAACCTTCCCCCCACCCCAAAAAACACTCAGAGGGGAGCAGCCCCCAGCCGAGGAGGTGCTGGAGCTGTCAGGAGCTGGAGCTGCCCCGGGAGTCAGGGGACAGCACCGGGTGTCACCTGCCGTGTCCCCCTGCCACAGCCCCAGTGAGGGCTCGAGGCCACCACCGCTGCTCCCTCTCGCAGGGAGCGAGCTGGGGAAGGGGGGAGAAGTGGAAAAGTGTGTTCAAAACGCCCCAGACACACGAGCTCAGCCCTGTGTGGGGTGTGAGCAGCCTCCCAGCCAGTGCCTGCCCTAGCACGGCCTTGCAGGGCAGCAGGGAGGAGGAGGAGGAGGAGGAGGAGGAGGAGGAGGAGGATGAGGGGAGCTGTGGCCTTTAAAAACCGGACCCGGAGTGGGAGTGGAGGCCAGTGCCTGGCTGGAGCCCCCCAGTGCCAGCCCCCTGCTCTGGGATTGTCCCACCTTGATGGAGGGGACAGAGGGGAGAACTCTGGGGGTCAGGGAGGCAGGGGTGGGGAGCAGCGGGGGCTGGAGTAACCTCCCAGCCTGCCGTGCCCTCCCCGCCCGCTCGGAGCCCTCCAGGCAGCCTGAACCTGGCAGCACTTGGGGTGCTGCACCCCCCGGCTGCCCCGCCCTCACCTGGGCCCCCTCTCTCTGTCTCCGAGCAGGTTTGGATGCCTCTGCCCAAACCACCTCCCATGAACTCACCATTCCAAACGATGTGAGTATCCTGGGGGGGGTTGAGGGTGGGGGTGGCTGCCCCTCGGCTCCCCAGGGTCTGCCCCTCTCACGGGGGCTCTGAGGTCACTGTCCTTGCCCTCGAGGCTGTGGTGGGCTCATGGCTGCATCCCAAGCCACCTCCTCGGGCCACTCTGGCTGCCACCATGTCCCTTGTCCCATTCCAGTGATCCTCAAGGCAAAAAAACCCTTTTTCAATCCCTTATCCAACTGAAACCCCACTCCCAGGAATCCCATCATCGTGGAGCTGTCAGGGTTGGAGGAGGCCTTTAAGGCCACCAAGTCCAACTGTCCCCAAGGGCCACATCCTCACCATTCACTTTGGACACCCCCAAGGACGGTGTCCTGCCCTGGGCAGCCTGTGGGGCTGGGACAGCCCTTTCCCTGCAGGAATCTCCCCGGTGTGCCCCCCAGGAGGTGCCAGAGCAGCATGGGGCAGCGCTAACCCCGTGGTTTCTGTCCCTTCCCAGCTGATTGGCTGCATCATCGGGCGTCAGGGCGCCAAGATCAACGAGATCCGCCAGATGTCCGGGGCTCAGATCAAGATTGCCAACCCCGTGGAAGGCTCTACTGACAGGCAGGTGACCATAACTGGATCTGCAGCAAGCATCAGCCTGGCCCAGTATCTAATTAATGTCAGGTGAGTCCCGTGGCCTCGCCGTGCCCTCCCTGCCCTGCCCCACATGGGGGGAAGGCCTTTCCCCTGTCCCTGTCCCCTTTCCCCTGTCCCTGTCCCCTCCCCGTGCCTGCTGTCCCTTTCCCCACTGCCCTCCAGGAATGCTGCAGGGTGAGGAAGGGGCTGGGGGGAGCCTGGCTCTGCTGTGCCACCCTCAGGGGTGCCAGGAGGGGCTGCCCAGCCCTGTGCCAGTGGCATGCTGCCATCCCAGAGCTGCTGGTGCTGCTGGCAGCACCTGGCTCTGCTCTGGTTCAGGTTGTCCTCTTGGTGTCCCCTGTCCCCTGTTCCCTGCCTGGAGCTGGGAGTGGCATCTCCCGGCGGATGAGAGGGGCTGGGGGGTCCCCGGGCTGTGTCCCTGCTCCCTCAGCAGCAGCTGCTGGAGGTTCTCTCTGGACTTCTGGGGGGGTGTGGGGGTCCCGTGTGCAGCTGGGCCAGGCCTGGCAGCACCTTCCCTCCTTCCCTCCCTCCTCCTCCTCCCCCAGCTCGGCTCCTGCGCCGTTTTCGCTGTTTGTCCTGTGCTTTTTTTTCGCATTTTGTGCTGTTCCTTCCCTCCCACCCACACCCGTGTTTTTTATTTTTTTTTATTTTATTTTTTATTTTTCTTTTTTTCTTTTTTTTTTTTTTTGTTGTTGTTTTTCCTTTTCTCCTCTGTTACAGTTTAGAAAGCGCTAAACCCTCCTCCCAGGCAGCCTCCGTCACGATCCCTGACCACCTCAGCATCAACCTCTCTCAACCCTCCACCCCTTCTTCTTCTTCCTCCTCCACCACCACCCCCTCGCTCGCCACCGCGGGGGCCTCCGACGCACCCTCCAGCCTCCCCAACCCTCTTCCGACCGCCCCTTGTGTCTCCAGTCTGCTTGGCATGAAACCTGTCCCTCTCCTGGCGCTAAATGTCGTGTCTGCGGCCAAAGGCGCCGCGGCGCCCGCCGTGCCCTGTGTCACTAACAAACTCAAAGCGGAGAAGCAAAGGTTTTCCCCGTACTGAGCCTGCTCCAGGGGGTGGCAGCACCAGGAACCCCGGAGAGGAGACTTGGAACAGCAGTTTTTTTTTTTCTTTTTTTTTTAATTCTTTTTGGGTTTTTTTTTTTTAATTTTCCTTTGTACGGAGCTGGCGCTGCCGTGGCAGCAGCAGAGCTTTTCTTGCCGGCCGAGAGACTGTGTCCCCTTGTCCTGTGAGCGGTCACAACTCCTTCTCTGCCTGCCTCTAGTTGTTGCTTGTTACTTTTTTCATTTTTTTTTTTTCCATTTCTCCTCCTTTTCCCTTTTTTTTTTTTTTTTTTTTGAGTAGTTTGGGAGCAGCTGTGGGGTTTGGGGTGGGATAGGGGGGTGGAGGGGGGAGGGAAGGGACTCTGTGATTTTTTTGGGGGAGGGGGAATTGCATCCCCGATGCCCTGGGGGCCTCACCTGTCCTCTCTTAACTGTCTGTACCTGTAATAAAGTTGCCACGGTGAGAATCTGCTCTGGTAGATCTGTGCCGCAGCGGGGCCCGGCCCGGGGGTCCCCTCTGCCTGGGGAGGGGTCCCCACCCCACCCACACCCCCAAACCGCAGCGAGGGCCGAGCCCGGAGCCGCCACGGCGGGGCTGGGGGGGGTGGGCTGCCCTTGGGGGGTCCCTGCTGGCCCAGGGACCCCACGCAGTGTCTGTGTGTCCCCCGCACCCCTGCCACCCCGGGGGTCCCTGCTGGAGGTGCCCCCCCCCTCTCCCTGCGCTCCCCCTCCTCCGCTGCCTCCTCCCCGCCCCACCTGGGGGGGGGGGGGGTCCCGTGGATCTCCCCCTCCCCAAACCCTCAGAGCAGAGCCCACCACGCTCAGCCCAGACCCCCAGGACCCCCCCAGACCCCTCCAGCGCCGTTCCAGAGCCGGGGGGGTGGGGCGGGGGGCACCTCCCTTCCCTTGGCTGCTTGTGCAAACCCCTCCTGAGGTGGGGGTCCCTGCTGGGCCCCTCCTGCCCCCCCGAGGGCGTCCCTCCCACCCCGTCTCGGTGCTGGGGGGTCCCTCTGACGCCCTTTTCTCGTTGCAGGCTCTCCTCGGAGACCGGGGGCATGGGCAGCAGTTAGGGGGGCCCCGGACCCCCCCGCCTCGCCATCCATCTGCGGCCCCTTAGCACCGACCCAGGTTTTAAACTAGTTTGTACATTTTCGGTTCCTCCAGCCTCGCGCCACTCACCAGGTTCAGTTTGTTTCAATTTTTTTTTTTTTTTTTTGTTTTTTCGTTTTTGTTCTGTTTTTTCGGGGTTATATTTTTTTCCCCCTCCACCCCCACCCACCTTTCTCTCAAATTAAAAAGCATTTTAATTCCTTCGTTCAGCTCTTAAAATTGCTGAACCCCAAATCTTAGTTTTATAAAGCTTCTCTCTCTCCTCTCCCCACCCCCCCAGCACCTTCTCCCCTCCTTTCCCCGTTTTTTCGGCTCATGAAGTTTCTGTTTTTGTCATGAAATGTAAGAGTGGAAGAAAAACGAAAAAAAAGCAAAAAAAAGCAAAAAAAAAACCATTTCAGTTTAGTTCTGTAACGTCAGGAAATTTTTCAAAAAAAAAAACTGAATAAAAAGATGGACTGGAGCTTTTCCTTGTGAATAGAACCTGCAGGATATTTTGGTTAATGGATCTGCCTGTCTCAGTCTTTATTTGAAACCCCTCTGGCTCTTCCCAGTGCTCCCAGTATGGTCCAGTTTGGTTCTGGAGAGGGATAAACCACCCCAAGCTGGTGTTTGGGATCCTTCCAGAGGGTGGAGGACCAACCCAGTGCTCCCAGTATGGCCCAGTTGGGTCTTGGAGTCCCACCAGTCCTGGGGAGGGAACTTTGCCCCTCCAGGTGAATTTTTGGGGGATCTTTTCCCATTTCCCTCCAAGCTGCTCTCAGAGGTGAACCTGCTGTTGGTTCTGTTTGTGCTCTGCCCCTCACTCCCCCTGGCACCTCCAGGAGTGACAGAGACCCCTCCCCGTGCCCCCGGGGGTGCCTTCAGCAGGACCTGCAGGCACAGAGGGGGGCCAGGACCCCCTGCCCCATTTCCCCCCCCGTCCCCCCGAGGCAGCAGCCGCAGTAGAGAGCGATAGATATTTATATAAATATTTGGGGCTGTACAAGTGAGGGAGTGCAGGGCAGGGGGCTCGGGGGGCACGCAGGTCACAGGCCCGGGGGGGCTGTGGGCCGGGGGGGCCCCTCGCCGCTGCCTGAGTGATCCAGCTCTGCACTGTCACAGTCCGAGTCCTCGGAGACCTGGGGACACAAACGGGGCTGGGACATCCCTCGTGCTGGGGGAGAGGGACCCCTGCCCTTTGGGACCCCCACCCCAGGGGTCCATTCCTGGGGGAGAGGGACCCCTTCCCTTTGGGACCCCCACCCCATGGGCACCATGCCTGGGGGAGAGGGACCCCTGCCCTTTGGGACCCCCACCCCATGGGGACCTTTCCTGGGGGAGAGGGACCTCTGCCCTTTGGGACCCCCACCCCATGGGCACCATGCCTGGGGGAGAGGGACCCCCTTCCCTTTGGGAGACCCCCACCCCAGGGGTCCATTCCTGGGGGAGAGGGACCCCTGCCCTTTGGGACCCCCACCCCATGGGCACCATGCCTGGGGGAGAGGGACCCCTGCCCCTTGGGACCCCCACCCCATGGGCACCATGCCTGGGGGAGAGGGACCCCTGCCCTTTGGGACCCCCACCCCATGGGCACCATGCCTGGGGGAGAGGGACCCCTGCCCTTTGGGACCCCCACCCCATGGGGACCTTTCCTGGGGGAGAGGGACCCCTGCCCTTTGGGACCCCCACCCCAGGGGTCCATTCCTGGGGGAGAGGGACCCCTGCCCTTTGGGACCCCCACCCCATGGAGACCTTTCCTGGGGGAGAGGGACCCCTGCCCTTTGCCACCCCCACCCCATGGGGTCCATTCCTGGGGGCTTTGGGATCCCCCTTCCCTTTGCCACCCCCACCCCATGGGTCCATTCCTGGGGAGAGGGACCCCTGCCCTTTGCCACCCCCACCCCATGGGGACCTTTCCTGGGGGAGAGGGACCCGTGCCCTTTGGGACCCCCACCCCATGGGCACCATTCCCTTTGCCGACCCCATCTGGGGGCTCAGGGACCCCCCACCCCATGGGTCCATTCCTGGGGGAGAGGGACCCCTTCCCTTTGGGACCCCCACCCCATGGGCACCATGTCTGGGGGAAAGGGACCCCTTCCCTTTGGGACCCCACCCCATGGGGTCCATTCCTGGGGGAAAGGGACCCCTTCCCTTTGCCACCCCCATTGGGGGGCTCGGGGGACCCCCACCCCACGGTGACCCTCCCCGGGGGTGCCCTTGGGTGGTGGTGGGGGGGGTCTCACCTTGGTGGGGCTGAGCCCCCCGTGCCGGCGGCCGGGCCCCTCGGGCGGGGCCGCGTCCAGCGGGATCTCGGAGCCCTGGGACAGCAGATCCTCGGAGCGATCATCGGGGCGCTCGTCCGTGTTGGTGCTGCCCACGTCGGGGGTGGCACTGTGCGACGGCTCGCTCGTGTGGCCCTCGTCGCCGTCGCCGTCCGAGAAGTTCTCCGAGCTGAAGGTGGACAGCGACTGCCGCTTGCTCATCCCCGGGGGCCACCTGGGTGGGGGCGAGGGGGGCGCGCCGTGAGGACGGGGTGGGGGGCTCCGAGCAGCCCGGAGCCCTCCCGGTGTCCCCGGGCGGGGGTCGCACCCACCTCTGCCGCAGCGGCAGCTCCACCTCGCTGTCCACCTCGCCCTCCTCCTCCTCCGACGAGACCCCCCGTTTCTGGGGGAGCAGGGAGGGGGTGTTGGGGTCCTCCTGAGGCCCCTCGGGAAGGACCCTCGGTCCTGACCCGCCCCCCACCCCGCGAGGGACCCGGGAGTGCTGACACCCCCTCCCTCCCCAAGGAGGAATCCATCCCCCCTCCCACGGCCCTGGGGTCCCCCCCACCCCCCCCAAAAGGGACGCAGGGGTCTGGGGTCTCACCTGCCCGCGGGTGACGGCCGCCCGGTACAGCAGAGCCGCGGGGGTCAGGTGCTGCCCGGCCCCCCCTTTCCCCCCCCGGCCGGCCCCGCTCTCCCGTTCGGGCTCCCCGGGAGTGGGGGGCTGCGGCGGGGGGGACCCTTGGGTGCCCGTGGCCCCCTCGGGTCCCGCGTCAGGTACCGTGGCCGGGGGGGCACCCGCGGCCTCCAGGGTGCCCCCGAGGATGTCGGGGCTGGCGGCGGTGGCGGGGGGACCCCGGGGGGTTCCGGCCTCGGGTCCCGGCTCCCCGCAGCCCCCCCGGGGCCCCGCCTTGCGGTGGCGACCCTTGGCCCGGCGGCTGCGCCCGGGGGACGGGGGACCCTTGGGACACCCCGGCAGGGCCACCTGCGCCATGGCCGCGTCCAGCTTGGGCAGCAGCACCTCCGGCTTCAGGATGTCGGGGCTGGGCACGGGAGGGACACGGGCGGGGGTTGTGGCAGGGGGTCCAGGCACCGCGACCCCTGGGACATCCGCAGCCGCCAAGAGCTCCCCTCCCTCCCCGGGACATCGGCGTCCGCAGCCCCAGAACTCCCCCAAAGGACCCCAGACCCCACTCCGAGGTCTGGGGAGCATTTCTCCCCTCAAGAACCCAGACACCCCCCAGTCCCCCAAACGACCCCAAATCAAGATCCCCCAACATTTGCACACCCAGAGCATCACCCCCTCCCCAAAGAGCCCAGACACCCCCACCCCAAAGAACTCCATCCTCCCAGTCCCCTAAACGACCCCACACCCAGGTCCCCAGACCCCCCCCACGGGCTGCACCCACACGTCCGTGCTCCCCCAACCCAAATCCCCGGCACCCCCCGCCCCAAACGCCCCAAGGTGCCCCCCCGAGGGACCCCAGACCCCCCACTCACCGCTTGCCGTGGGGCGAAAGCTTCTGGGGGACGTTGCGCTTCTTGATGAGGGTCTCGACGGCGTTGCCGTGCAGGAGCCCCCGCGGCACCCGCGGCTTGAAGAGCCCGGGGTAGCGCTTCTCCAGCGCCTGCTCCCGCCTGCCACGGGCCACGCGTGGGCACCCGCGCCCCTGCCCGGGGCACGCGGGGCCCGGGGAGCGGCCACGACCCGGGGGGGGAGCGGCCACGGCCGGGGGAAGTGGGCACGGGGTCAGGGATAACCATGGGGGGGACAAAGGGCTGGGCATGGGCAGGGAGTGAGCGTGGGATGGGCACAGAGGGTGCTGGGGGTGCTGTTTGGGGGTGTTATTTGGGGGGGGTGCTATTTGGGGGTGCTCTTTGGGGGGGGTGCTATTTGGGGGTGCTCTTTGGGGGGGTGCTGTTTGGGGGTGTTATTTGGGGGTGCTGTTTGGGGGGGTTCTGTTTGGGGGGTTCTGTTTGGGGGGTTTTATTTGGAGGGATGCTCTTTGGGGGTGTTCTTTGGGGGGATGCTGTTTGGGGGTGCTGTTTGGGGGAGTTCTGTTTGGGGGGGTTCTGTTTGGGGGGTGTTCTGTTTGGGGGGTTCTGTTTGGGGGGTGCTTTTTGGGGGTTTTATTTGGGGGGATGCTATTTGGGGGTGTTCTGGAGGTGGGGTTCTGTTTGGGGGTGTTCTTTTGGGGGTGCTGTTTGGGGGAGCTGTCTGGGAGGGTTCTGTTTGGGGGGGTTATTTGGGGGATGTTATTTGGGGGTATTAATTTGGGTGGATGCTGTTTGGGGGTGTTCTTTGAGGGGATGCTGTTTGGGGGAGCTGTTTGGGGGGGTTCTGTTTGGGGGGTTCTGTTTGGGGGTGTTCTTTGGGGGGGTGCTGTTTGGGGGAGCTGTTTGGGGGGTGTTATTTGGGGGGATGCTGTTTGGGGGATGCTGTTTGGGGGGTGCTGTTTGGGGGTGTTATTTGGCCGTGTTCTGGGGGGGGTCGGTTCTGTTTGGGGGTGTTATTTGGCGGTGTTCTGGGGGGGGGTCGGTTCTGTTTGGGGGTGTTATTTGGGGGGATGCTGTTTGGGGGGTGCTGTTTGGGGGTGTTATTTGGCGGTGTTCTGGGTGGGGTCGGTTCTGTTTGGGGGTGCTATTTGGGGGTGCTGTTTGGGGGTGTTATTTGGGGGGATGCTGTTTGGGGGATTCTGTTTGGGGGTGTTATTTGGCGGTGTTCTGGGGGGGTCGGTTCTGTTTGAGGGTGTTCCCTGGGCGCTGCCCACCCACCTGAGCAGCTCCTTCTCCTTGAGCTCCAGCTGCAGCATGAGGGCGCTCAGCTCCATGTAGAGGTTGTTGGCGCGCTCCAGTTTCCGCTCGTAGTGCTCCCGGATGTCCAGCGCGTGCCTGGGGACACGCGTGGCGTCAGAACCGGCCGGGGGACAGGGACAGCCATCTCATGGGTCGGCAGGGACAGCGACCCACAGCCCACCCTGTGCCCCACCATTCCCTGGTGCCCCATCCCCCGTCCCTTCCCAGTGCTCCCAGTGCCCCCAGCACGGCCCCACCGCAGCTCCTCGCGCCGGCGGTTGATCAGCTCCTCCTCCAGCCGGTGCAGACACGTCCCCTCCGACTTGATCTTCTCGAAGTGCAGCTTCACCTCCTCCCGCCACTCGGCCTGCGGCACAGGGACAGCGCCGCCGCTGCCACCGGGCTCTGGCCACCGCGGTCTCCAGCCACCGCAGGCTCCGGTCACTCCGGGCTCCGGCCACCCCGGGCTCCGGCCATCACGGGGCTCCGGCCACCCCGGGCTCCGGCCTTCCTGGGCATCCAGGGCTCCGGCCACCGCAGTCTCCGGCCACCACCGGGCTCCAGCCACCCCGGGCTCCGGCCATTCCGGGCTCCGGTCACTCCGGGCTCCGGTCACTCCGGGCTCCGGCCACCACCGGGCTCCGGCCACCCCCCGGGCTCCGGCCACCACCGGACTCCGGCCACCACCGGGCTCCGGCCACCCCGGGCTCCGGTCACCCCGGGCTCCGGCCATTCCGGGCTCCGGCCACCGCGGGCTCCGGCCATCACCGGGCTCCGGCCACCACCGGGCTCCGGCCACCGCGGGCTCCGGCCACCGCGGGCTCCGGCCATCACCGGGCTCCGGCCACCACCGGGCTCCGGCCACCACCGGGCTCCAGCCACCCCGGGCTCCGGCCACCCCGGGCTCCGGCCATTCCGGGCTCCGGCCATTCCGGGCTCCGGCCACCACCGGGCTCCGGCCACCACCGGGCTCCGGCCACTACCGGGCTCCGGCCATCACCGGGCTCCGGCCATCACCGGGCTCCGGCCACCCCGGGCTCCGGCCACTCCGGACTCCGGCCACCCCGGGCTCCGGCCACCCCGGGCTCCGGCCACTCCGGGCTCCGGCCACTCCGGGCTCCGGCCACCGCGGGCTCCGGCCACTCCGGGCTCCGGCCACTCCGGGCTCCGGCCACCGCGGGCTTCGGCCACGCCGGGCTCCGGCCACCGCGGGCTCCGGCCACCCCGGGCTCCGGCCATTCCGGGCTCCGGCCACCCCGGGCTCCGGCCACCCCGGGCTCCGGCCATTCCGGGCTCCGGCCACCGCGGGCTCCGGCCACCACCGGGCTCCGGCCACCGCGGGCTCCGGCCACCACCGGGCTCCGGCCACCACCGGGCTCCGGCCATTCCGGGCTCCGGCCACCACCGGGCTCCGGCCACCACCGGGCTCCAGCCACCCCGGGCTCCGGCCACCCCGGGCTCCGGCCATTCCGGGCTCCGGCCACCACCGGGCTCCGGCCACTCCGGGCTCCGGCCACCGCGGGCTCCGGCCACCACCGGGCTCCGGCCACCGCGGGCATCCAGGGCTCCGGCGGTGCCGGGCACTGCGGGCCCTGCGGTACCCGGGGAAGGGGGTCCTGGCCTGCTGGGGTTGGTACCTGGGATTTGAAGTAGGTCTCCTGGGGGGTGGAGAGGACGTCGGCCGAGGCGATGTCGAGGTGCAGCAGGATCTGGCGGAAGGACGGCCGGTTCCGGGGTTTGCTGTTCCTGGGGGAAGGACACGGCACTGAGGGGGGGGCTGGGGGCTCTGGGAGGTCTCAGGGGGGTTCTGGGGGAGGCTGGGAGTGCTGGGGGGGGTCCTGAAGGGTTTGGGGACCAGGGGCAGAGAAAGGTGCACAGGACACAGGGGGGACACCGCTACAACCGGGGGTCCCCCCTTGCTCTGCCCACGGGGGCAGGCGCCACGTGCTGGCCCCGTCTGTGGTGGGGTCCCCCGTGCCACGGGTGCCCACAGAGCGTCCCCAGGGTGTCCCTCGGGGTGTCCCCGTGGGCACTCACCAGCACTGGCGCAGCAGCACCTTGAAGCCGTCGGGGCAGCTGGAGGGGACGGGCAGGTGGAGGCTGTTGCTGCCCACGCCCCAGATGATGGCCGACGAGTCCACGTCCTTGTAGGGGATCTCGCCCGTCAGCAGCTCCCACAGCACCACCCCGAAGGACCTGTGGGCACCACGGCCCCTGTCACCCACGGTGGCCTCCTGCTGTCCCCTCACCTCTCCCGACTGTCCCCCGTTCCTGCGGTCCCCAACGTCCCCTGGCCCTGCCACGTCACTCCCAGTATCCCCAGCGTCCCCATCTCCGGTCCCCCTGTGTCCTTGAGACCCCCACAACGTCTCCTGTCCCTGCTGCCTGCCACCGCTGTGTCCCCAGGGCCAGCAGAGCTGGCAGTGTCCCCGGTGTCCCCGTGGCCTCACCAGATGTCCACCTTCTCGGAGACGGGCTCGTTGCGGATGACCTCGGGAGCCATCCAGGCCACGGTGCCGGCGAAGGACATCTTGGTGCTCTTGTCGATGAGCTCCTTGGAGGTGCCGAAGTCCGAGATCTTCACCACGTCGTCGTAGGTGATGAGCATGCTGGGGACACGCGCTCAGCGCCACGCCAATGACACGCCACCGGCACGGGCACGGCACCGCCGCGGGCATGCAACTGCTGCGGGCACCACCGGGTCACGGCACGGCACCCGCGGGGACAGCGGGGACATGGGCGGGACAGCAGGGGACAGCCAGCATGGAGGGGACAGTGGTGACATGGACAGGGGACAGCCAGCAGGGAGTGGGGATGGCCAGCATGGAGGGGACAGCGGTGACATGGTCAGGGGACAGCCAGCATGGACAGGGGACAGCCAGCAGGGAATGGGGATGGCCAGCATGGACAGGGGACAGTGGTGACATGGACAGGGGACAGCCAGCATGGACAGGGGACAGCCAGCATGGAGGGGACAGCGGTGACATGGTCAGGGAACAGCCAGCATGGACAGGGGACAGCCAGCAGGGAGTGGGGATGGCCAGCATGGAGGGGACAGTGGTGACATGGACAGGGGACAGCGGTGACATGGACAGGGGACAGCCAGCATGGACTGGGGACAGCCAGCATGGAGGGGACAGCGGTGACATGGACAGGGGACAGCCAGCAGGGACAGGGGACAGTGGTGACATGGACAGGGGACAGCGGTGACATGGACAGGGGACAGCCAGCATGGACTGGGGACAGCCAGCATGGAGGGGACAGCGGTGACATGGACAGGGGACAGCCAGCAGGGACAGGGGACAGTGGTGACATGGACAGGGGACAGCAGTGACATGGACAGGGCAGGGGACAGCCAGTATGGACAGGGGACAGTGAGCATGGATGGGACAGCTGTGACATAGACAGGGGACAGCCGGCATGGACAGGGGACAGCAGTGACATGGACAGGGGACTGTGGTGACATGGACAGGGGACAGCCAGCACGGGCAGGGGACAGCGGTGACACGGACAGGGCAGGGGACAGCCAGCACGGGCAGGGGACAGCGGTGACACGGACACAGAACGGGACACCACCAACACGGACATAGCACCGGCGTGGGACACCAGTAAGATGGGACAATGCCACCATGGACATTGCCCTGCCATGGGACACCGCCAAGGACATGGCCCCACCATGGACATGCAGTGCCACCAGCGTGGCCCTGCTTGAGGTGATGCCACCACCACGTGCACAGCTCGGGCACCACCATGAGCACGGCACGGCCACGGGAGTGAAGCCACCAGGAGTGGCACTGCCAGGGTCACACAACTCAGGGACACGCACTACCACAGGCACAGCACCAGGAGGACAGGGCACCAGGAGGGACACGGCACCAGGAGGACAGGGCACCACCAAGGACAGGGCACCAGGAGGGACACAACACCAGGAGGACAGAGCACCAGGAGGGACAGGGCAGCAGGAGGGACAGGGCACCACCGGGAGGGACAGGGCACCCCCAAGGACAGGGCACCGTCCCACCCCTGCCACGCCATGCACCCACCCCATGCACAGCCCCGCGCCCGGCGGCCCCCGGGCTGCTCCGAGCCCCGTCCCCGGCTCACTTGGGCGATTTGAGGTCCCGGTGGATGATCTTGTGCAGGTGCAGGTAGTTCATGCCGCCGGCGATGCCCATGGACCAGTCGACCAGCAGGGAGGGGGTGACCTTGCGGCCGGCGCGCAGCACCTCGTAGAGCTGGCCCTGGGCGCAGAACTCCATGATGATGCAGTAACAGGGGGCCTGGGTGCACACGCCCCTGCGGGCACAGCGGCACCTCAGCGCCCGCCGGGGCCACCGGGGCCACCGGGGCCACCGCTCCGTCGGGGCCCGCAGTGCTCGCCGTGTCCTGCCCGCCTTGGTCCGTGCCGTGCTGGGGGGCCCCGTGCCCACGGCGTGGCCGTGACCTCTGTGGCCATGCTGGGCAGCGTGTCCATGCCGTGTCCATGCCGTGCTCGTGCCATGCCCCTGCTGTGCCCGTGCTGTGCCCATGCTGTGTCCACGCCACGTCCATGCTGTCCATGCCATGCTCGTGCCATGCCCATGGTGTGCCCATGCCATGCCCATGCTGTGTCCACTCCATGCCCATGCTGTGCCCATGCTGTGCCCATGCTGTGCCCATGCTGTGTCCATGCTGCGCCCATGCTGTGCCCATGCCACGTCCATGCTGTCCATGCCATGCTCGTGCCGTGTCCATGCCGTGCCCATGCCGTGTCCATGCCATGCCCATGCTGTCCATGCTGTGCCCATGCTGTCCATGCCATGTCCTTTCCATATCCATGCCATGCCCATGCTGTCCATGCCATGTCCATGCCATGTCCATGCCATGTCCATTCCATATCCATGCCGTGCCCATGCTGTCCATGCCATGTCCATGCCATGTCCATGCTGTGCCCATGCCGTGCCCATGCTGTCCATGCCATGTCCATTCCATATCCATGCTATGTCCATGCCATGTGCATTCCATGTCCATGCTGTGCCCATGCTGTCCATGCCATGTCCATTCCATATCCATGCTATGTCCATGCCATGTGCATTCCATGTCCATGCTGTGCCCATGCTGTCCATGCCATGTCCATTCCATATCCATGCCATGTCCATGCCACATGCATTCCATGTCCATGCCATGTCCATGCTGTGCCCATGCCGTGTCCATGCCCATGCCATGCCCATGTTCCAGCATGCTCCATGCCCCATGCCAAGCCCGTGCCCCATTTCTGCAGTGTCCCCCATCCATGCTGTCCCCGTGCCCATGCTGTCAGAGTGCCTGCAGTGTCCCTGTGCCCGTGCTGTCCCCGTGCCCGCAGTGTCCCCGTGCCCGCAGTGTCCCCACACCCGTGCTGTCCCCGTGCCCATGCTGTCCCCGTGCCCATGCTGTCATAGTGCCCACAGTGTCCCCTGCCCGTGCTGTCCCCCTGCCCGTGCTGTCCCTGTGCCCACAGTGTCCCCCTGCCCGTGCTGTCCCCGTGCCCGTGCTGTCCCCGTGCCCATGCTGTCATAGTGCCCACAGTGTCCCCTGCCCGTGCTGTCCCCCTGCCCATGCTGTCCCCGTGCCCTCAGTGTCCCCGTGCCCATGCTGTCCCCGTGCCCTCAGTGTCCCCCTGCCCGTGCTGTCCCCCTGCCCGTGCTGGCCCCCTGCCCATGCTGTCCCCATGCCCGTGCTGTCCTGTGCCCTCAGTGTCCCCCTGCCCGTGCTGTCCCCGTGCCCACAGTGTCCCCCTGCCCGTGCTGTCCCCCTGCCCGTGCTGTCCCCGTGCCCACAGTGTCCCCCTGCCTGTGCTGTCCCCATGCCCATGCTGTCCCCCTGCCCGTGCTGTCCCCGTGCCCTCAGTGTCCCCGTGCCCCGGTGCCGGCAGCCCCCGCTCACTTGAAGGTGATGATGTTGGGGTGCTTGAGCTTGCGCAGGTGTTTGATGTCGGTCTCCTTGAGGTCCCGCACCTTCTTCACGGCCACCTCCTCGCCGTGGAAGCGGCCCAGGAACACGGCGCCCTGCGCCCCGCTGCCCACCCACTGCAGGTCCAGGATCTCCTCGAACGGCACCTCCCAGGGGTCTGCGGGCACCGGCGGGCATGGCACGCACAGCCCCCCGGGACCCCCGCCATGGCACCCCCACCATGGCACCCACAGCCCCCCGGGACCCCCGCCATGGCACCCACAGCCCCCCGGGACCCCCGCCATGGCACGCACAGCCCCCCGGCACCCCCGCCATGGCACCCACAGCCCCTCGGGACCCCCACCATGGCACCCCCGCCATGGCACCCACAGCCCCCCGGGACCCCCGCCATGGCACCCCCACCATGGCACGCACAGCCCCCCGGGACCCCTGCCATGGCACCCACAGCCCCTCGGGACCCCCGCCATGGCACCCACAGCCACCCGGGACCCCCGCCATGGCACCCACAGCCCCCCGGGACCCCCGCCATGGCACCCACAGCCACCCGGGACCCCCGCCATGGCACCCCCGCCATGGCACCCACAGCCCCCCGGGACCCCCACCATGGCACCCACAGCCCCCCGGGACCCCCGCTATGGCACCCACAGCCCCTCGGGACCCCCGCCATGGCACCCCCGCCATGGCACCCACAGCCCCCCGGGACCCCCGCCATGGCACCCACAGCACCCCGGGACCCCCGCCATGGCACCCACAGCCCCTGGCACCCCCAGTATGGCACCCACAGCCCCTCGGGACCCCCGCCATGGCACCCACAGCCCCCCGGGACCCCCGCCATGGCACCCACAGCCACCCGGGACCCCCGCCATGGCACCCACAGCCCCTCGGGACCCCCGCCATGGCACCCACAGCCCCCCGGGACCCCCGCCATGGCACCCACAGCCCCCCGGGACCCCCACCATGGCACCCACAGCCACCCGGGACCCCTGCCATGGCACCCACAGCCCCTGGCACCCCCAGTATGGCACCCACAGCCCCCCGGGACCCCCGCCATGGCACCCACAGCCCCCCGGGACCCCCACCATGGCACCCACACCATGGCACCCACAGCCCCCCGGGACCCCCACCATGGCATGCACAGCCCCCCGGGACCCCCGCCATGGCACCCCCACCATGGCACGCACAGCCCCCCGGGACCCCCGCCATGGCACCCACATCCGAGGGCACCCAGGGACTCCCGGAGCACCCCCAGCACCGCCATCCCCACGGTACCCCCCGTGTACCCCCAGCCCTGGCACCCACACACCCTCACCCCTCCTTTTTCCCCCTCACCCCCCTTTTCTCCTCACACCCCCCACCCCTTTACCCCCTTGGACCCTGCTTTGAAGCTCCTTTACCCCTTCCCCCCATTCTTTACCCCTTTCCCCCGTGCCCCCCGTGCCCCCTGCCCTCCCACTGCCCTCCCCATGCCCCCTGTGCCCCCTGCCCTCCCCGTGCCCCCCGTGCCCCCTGCCCTCCCCATGCCCTCCCCATGCCCCATGCCCTCCCCATGCCCCCTGTGCCCCCTGCCCTCCCCGTGCCCCCCGTGCCCCCTGCCCTCCCCATGCCCCCCGTGCCCCCTGCCCTCCCCATGCCCTCCCCGTGCCCCCCGTGCCCCCTGCCCTCCCCATGCCCCCCGTGCCCCCTGCCCTTCCCGTGCCCTCCCCGTGCCCCCTGCCCTCCCCATGCCCCTCATGCTCCCCATGTCCCCGTGCCCCATGCCCTCCCCGTGCCCCCCGTGCCCCCTGGCCTCCCCATGCCCCTCATGCTCCCCATCCCCCCGTGCCCCCCGTGCCCCCTGCCCTCCCCATGCCCCTCATGCTCCCCATCCCCCCGTGCCCCCTGCCCTCCCCGTGCCCCCCGTGCCCCCCGTGCCCCCGGAGCTCACCCTCGGGGGGGTGTTTGTGCTCGGCCGCGTAGGCTTTGCCGATCATGGTCCACACGGGCTTCAGGCACCCGAAGAGCCCCTCCAGGAAGCCGCCCCCGGCCTGGCAGCGCAGGTGGGCGGCATCGGCCGCCAGCGGCCCCGCGGCCTCGGGGCCGAGCTCGGGGGGCCGCGTCCCGCCCCGGCGGGGCCAGGCCTCGGGGGGGGCGCTGGGGGCGGGCAGGACATCGCGCAGGACGCACTGGGTGGGGGTCAGCTCCTGCTCGGGGGTCCCGTCCGACGGCAGCGCCAGCGACGGCGACGGAGTGCGGGTCTCGTGCAGGCAGGCCATGGGGGGCTGGGGGCGAGCGGTCAGCGGGGCACCCCAAACTGGGGGGCGAGCGGTCAGCGGGGCCGGGGCATCCCAAACCGGGGCCGAGTGGTCAGCGGGGCCGGACACCCCAACCCGGGGGCGAGCGGTCAGCGGGGCCGGACACCCCAAACCGTGGCGAGCGGTCAGCGGGGCACCCCAAACGGGGGGGCGAGCGGTCAGCGGGGATCGGGCACCTCGGACACCCCAAACCCGGGGGCGAGCGGTCAGCGGGGCCGGACACCCCAAACCGGGGCGCGAGCGGTCAGCGGGGCACCCCCAAACCCGGGGGCGAGCGGTCAGCGGGGCCGGACACCCCAAACCCGGGGGGCGAGCGGTCAGCGGGGCACCCCAAACTGGGGGGCGAGCGGTCAGCGGGGATCGGGCACCTCGGACACCCCAAACCCGGGGGCGAGTGGTCAGCGGGGCCGGACACCCCAAACCGGGGGCGAGCGGTCAGCGGGGCACCCCCAAACCCGGGGGGCGAGCGGTCAGTGGGGATCGGGCACCTCGGACACCCCAAACCGGGGGTGAGGGGTCAGCGGGGCCGGACACCCCAAACCCGGGGGGCGAGCGGTCAGCGGGGCACCCCCAGGACAGGGGGCGAGCGGTCAGCGGGGCCGGACACCCCAACCCAGGGGGCGAGCGGTCAGCGGTGCACCCCCGGCATTGGGGGCGAGCGTTCAGCGGGTCCGGGCACCCCCGGAACAGGGGGCTGACCCCCACACGTGTGTCACCGCCCCCCCAGTGCCCACGGGACCCCCCAAACACGCGTGTGACCCCTTTGCACACGTGCGTGCCTCCTGCCCCCCGCACACTCGCCCCCTCCTCGCCAGGTCACCCCCGGGCACGCGCGAGCGGCTCGGGGTAAACTGAGGCACGAGGGGTCACCGGGGGGGGGGGGGGGGACAGTCGCCATGGCAACAGCGCGGCCGGCGATGATGTCATCACTGAAATTGGGGGGGGGGGGGGTTGAGTGGCGGGGGGGGGCGGGGGAGGGGCCGAGCGTCACCCCGAGGGACCCGCGGGGGAGGGGGACGCGACCCGCCCCTCCAGGTGTCGCGCGTGTCCCCCCGCGGTGACATCACGTCACACGGTGACGTCATCCCGGTAAGGGATTGGGGCCTCCCCCCCCTCCCCACCCCCGGGGAAACTGAGGCAGGAGCGGGGGGCGCGACCCTGGGGGGGGGTTGGGACAGAGCGGGGGAAGGGCGTCACTTGCGACAGGCGACAGCGCCGGGCCCATGTCGCGACAGCGCAGTGTGGGAGGAGGGCGAAACAGCGCCCCCGCCGGCGCGTCATGTCGGGACACGGCGCCCTGTCGCGACATGGGGGGGGGGGGGGGGGGGTGCGGGGGACGTGGCGTGACGGGGGCGGGGGGGGGCGGAGGGGGGGGGGCCACGGGCGTGCAAAGGGGGGGGGCGCGCTCTCGTGAGGGGCGCGCGCACACGCACCTGCCGCCGTTTGCGCGCGCGCGCGCGTGTAAGGGGTCACGAGCGCGGGCACGGCCGGGGGGGGGATGGGGGGGGAGGGGGGGGGGATGTGGGGGGGTCGCCCGCGTGCACGCGCGCGTGCAAGGTTGGGGGGGGGGGTCACCGCGCGTGCGGGAGGCCGCGCGCGTCCCCTCCCCCCCCCCCCCAACCCCCCCCAGCCCCCCCGCGGCCGAGGGGGGGAGGGGAGGGCGCGGCCCCCCCCGGGCCTGGGGGGGGGGGGTCCCGGCCATGCAGGGGGGGCCCTGAGCCCCCCCCCGGCCCCCGCCGCCCCCTCCCCATCCCGGCGCATCCCCGGCCCTGCCCCCTCCCCCCCATCCCGGCGCATCCTCCCCCCCCCGAGCCGGTGCCGGTACCTGGAGGGGCTCCGGGCCCCGCGCCCGGGGATGCCGGTGATGCCGGGGGGGTCCCGGGGGGGTCCCCGCTGCCGGGGGGGTCCCGGCGGTGCCGGTGCTGGCGGGGCTGGGCCCGGCGGGCGGGGCCGGTACCGGGGCCGGGGCCGCGGTCGGGGCGAGCGGCAAGAACGGCCCCGCCCGACGGGAACGGCCCCGCCCCGGCCCCGCCCCGCGCACCGGAGAGACCGGCACGGGCACCGGGAGCCCCCCCGGCAGCGCTCCGGGACCCCGATGCTGCACCCCGGAGCCCCCCGATACCGCACCGGAACCCCGGTACCGCACCGGGAACCGCCGCAGCGGAGAGACCGGCACCGGGACCCAGATACCGCACCGGCAGAGACCGGCACCGGGGAGCCCCCCGACACCGCACCGGGACCCCGAAACTGCACCGGGACCCGAACACTGCGCCGGGACCCCCGCTCGGCACCGGCACGGACCGGCACCGGGTCGGCCTCAGCGACACCGGGACCCCGGAACGGCACCGGGAGAAACCGGCACCGGGAGCGCCGTGGTTCCGTACCGGGACCCCGATTCTGCACCCGGACCACCCCGCGGCACCGCAGAGACCGGCACGGGCACGGGACCGCTCCCGGGGCCTGCACCAGCACCGGCACCGGCACCGGCACCCGACCGGCGGGACCGGGCGTCAGCACCGGGACTCCAGCGCCGGCCCCGCCGGTGCCGCCGTGACCCCCGCGGGCAGCGGCCCCGGCAGCGCCCGGGGCACCGGGGCCATGCCAGTGCTCCCAGTGCCCCCAGTGTCCCCAGTGCCGTCCCGGGGCCATCCCAGTGCTCCCAGGGCCATCCCAGTGCCATCCCAGTGCCCCCAGTGCCATCCCGGGGCCATCCCAGTGCCATCCCAGTGCCATCCCGGGGCCATCCCAGGGCCATCCCGGGGCCATGCCAGTGCCATCCCAGTGCCATCCCAGTGCCATCCCAGTGCTCCCAGTGCCATGCCAGTGCCGTCCCGGGGCCATCCCAGTGCCCCCAGTGCTCCCAGTGCCATCCCAGTGCCATCCCAGGGCCATCCCAGTGCCCGCAGTGCCATCTCAGTGTCCCCAGTGCCATCCCAGTGCTCCCAGTGCCATCCCGGGGCCATCCCAGTGCTCCAAGTGCTCCCAGTGCCATCCCAGTGCTCCCAGTGCCCCCAGTGCCATCCCAGTGCTCCCAGTGCCCCCAGTGCCATCCCGGTGCCATCCCAGTGCCCCCAGTGCCATCCCAGTGCTCCCAGTACCATCCCAGTACCATCCCAGTGCCATCCCGGTGCCATCCCGGTGCCCCCAGTGCCATCACAGTGCCATCCCGGGGCCATCCCAGTGCCATCCCAGTGTCCCCAGTGCCATCCCAGTGCCATCCCAGGGCCATCCCAGTGCCCCCAGTGCTCCCAGTGCCATCCCAGTGCCATCCCGGTGCCATCCCAGTACCATCCCAGTGCCATCCCGGGGCCATCCCAGTGCTCCCAGTGCTCCCAGTGCCATCACAGTGCCATCCCAGTGCCTGCAGTGCCATCTCAGTGTCCCCAGTGCCATCCCAGTGCTCCCAGTGCCATCCCGGGCCATCCCAGTGCTCCAAGTGTCCCCAGTACCATCCCAGTGCCATCCCAGTGCTATCCAGTGCCCCCAGTGCCATCTCAGTGTCCCCAGTACCATCCCAGTGCCATCCCAGGGCCATCCCAGTGCCATCCCAGTGCTCCCAGTGCCCCCAGTGCCATCCCAGTGCTCCCAGTGCCCCCAGTGCCATCCCAGTGCCGTCCCGGGGCCATCCCAGTGCTCCCAAGTGCCCCCAGTGCCGTCCCAGGGCCATCCCAGTGCTCCCAGTGCCCCCAGTGCCATCCCAGTGCTCCCAGTGCCCCCAGTGCCATCCCAGTGCCGTCCCGGGGCCATCCCAGTGCTCCCAGTGCCCCCAGTGCCGTCCCAGGGCCATCCCAGTGCTCCCAGTGCCATCTCAGTGTCCCCATTGCCATCCCAGTGCTCCCAGTGCCATCCCAGTGCCCCCAGTGCCATCCCAGTGCTATCCCAGTGCCCCCAGTGCCATCTCAGTGTCCCCAGTACCATCCCAGTGCCATCCCAGTGCCATCCCAGGGCCATCCCAGTGCCATCCCAGTGCTCCCAGTGCCCCCAGTGCCATCCCAGTGCTCCCAGTGCCATCCCAGTGCTCCCAGTGCCATCCCAGTGCTCCCAGTGCCATCCCAGTACCATCCCAGTGCCATCCCGGGGCCATCCCAGTGCTCCCAGTGTTCCCAGTGCCATCCCAGTGCCCCCAGTGCCATCCCGGGGCCATCCCAGTGCTCCCAGTGCCATCCCAGTGCCATCCCAGTGCCCCCAGTGTTCCCAGTGCCATCCCAGT